>NC_072736.1:82911041-82948541 GCF_026930045.1 Uloborus diversus
ACACGGCACGGCAACGCTTCGGACGCGGTAGACATATATTTTTCGTTATGTTTATGCGTAATCAATAATATTACCGAGTTTCAGCCTTATATATATAAGACAATTTCACAAGTTTTTGCAACATATTGCAAAATTTTTTATTAATTATTGCAGCGATAACTTTTTGGTAGACTCGCGTTTTCTTCTTTTAAGTAAACTAATCTAATATTTAAAAAAATTCTGGCCTTATATATATTGTCGTAAAATTTCGGTCGCTATCTCCCCTACTACTACGAATACATTATTTTTTTCCAACTCCTGTTTTTCATTAACTTTTTAGAAAAGAAAAACATACAAATTATTTTAACAAATTGTAGAACGCAAACATTTCGCTTTGAATAAATCAGTGTAACATTAAATCTACAAGAACATAAAATATTCAAACATTGCCGTGAAAGAGAAAATGATATTTTCATGTGAAATTTTTACTGTGGAATATGTTGTATAGACACATTTGCATTAAAAAAAAAAGACCCGCATCTTCAAGAAAAAGGGAATGTGGATGCTTCATTTTTAATTAAATTAAATTATACTTATAACTTTTTGGAGTGGATCTTGCGAAAAGACAAAACTGGGGGAACTGTCGAGTTGCCAGTGGACGGTATATAGTAGCAATTTCGGTAATCACCACTTTTTTGAAATTCTCCCCCTCCCCCTTTATTTTTCACTCAGAGTGCTAAACGGCTTTTTTTTTTCCCCCCTTTCCTTTTTTTTTTTTTAACATCTTGAAATTAAAAATTTTACATACGTTAATCAATGTAAGTAAATATGTTTTTAACATATTTTATTCGTAAAGACAGCATCTTGGTTTTGGTGGGAAGGATTTTGCTAATTATTTAATGCCCTTTGCATTTGCACACTTTAAAGTCATTCAGATGAGGAGCAAGCAACAGGCGGGGGTGGGGTGGGGAGCCCTCCCCCTTCCAGAGCCCTTGGTTTTAAGATACACTACTAGTGGCAGGGGTAGCAAATAGGGGGCGAGATGGTGCAGCTGCACCCCTCAAAATTTTCACTAAGAGTAATAAAAAAAATGGATAAATTCAATTTAGATAACTTAAAAAATCATTTGCCTGCATTTTCAGAACAGAAAAAACTGATGGAGAATAGTTGTTTGCCTTAACTAAAGAAGTAATCTCTTCATGTTTTATATTTCAAAATTGTGTACTCGATGTTATGATGGTGCATCTTGTATGAAATGCCCGAGTGCTGAGACTGCACAATTTTTGCAAATAAACTCCATCTCATTTTACATAAATTTTAATGCTCATATTATAACTTAATGTTTAACTGTAAGTGTTCATTGATGCCTTGTAGAAACACATTTTAGCAACTCGATGTATTATATGCTTTCATGGAAACTTTTAGTAAAGATATGCTGTTTTTGAAAAACATCTCACATCAAAAAATACTTTCATATCAACAAATATATCTTGAGGCTCTTTACTTGACAATCTCTGAGTGACACAGGATGGGGTTCTAGAGTTAAATCTATAAAAGCCCTGTGGAAAAATTACTACAAAGCAACCTTTTTATTGATAGAAAATCTGATGTCATTTAAATATGTATGACTTTGAATTTTTGTTTACTTTATTTATACCGCAGAGCGGGTTTTTTTTTTTTTTTTTTTTTTTTTTTTTTTTTTGAACACTGTTACACTCGATCACAAAAATTTCAATCCGCTAATCTTAATTCATGGGTTGACAATTGAAACTCTTAGTAGTTTTCGCTCTAATGGTTAGTTGAACCAAGTGTGGAACTTTGTGACTACTTTCCATAACAGTTTTTACTGGATGCCAATGTAGAAGAGGTGACAAAACCCACATTAAGTTTTAGTCAAAATATTAAATCAATGTTTTGAATAAAATGATCAATTCAGTTTCTCAAGAAATTGAGACAGGATTTGATGAGATATATTTATTATTGGTCTTAAGTTCAATATTATGTAGATCTGTTATAGAAAACGAAAAAGAAAATATTACACTTATAAGTAATAGCATGAGGGAAGCGGAATTGTTTTTTGAATTGCGACTGTCCTTTTTATTGACGCAAAATAAATACTAGCCCAATTTAAAAAGCTTTCTTGGTTATTTTAAGAGAGGAATTTGAAGGAAATGTGTTTTTTGACATAACTTTCTTGCTTCCATTGTTTTTACTTTCTTTTATATCTAATATATAGAAGAAAGTATTGGATTCGTGCAAATTTTCGAATTTCGAATTTTGACGGATTCGAACGTTTTGAGGTGTGCTGAGTCCATTTCGACTATTTTTGGAAAATGTCTGTCTGTGTGTGTGTGTGTGTATGTGTGTGTGTGTATGTGTGTGTGTGTGTATGTGTGTGTGTGTGTGTGTGTGTGTGTGTGTGTCACGTCTGTGTGTGACCAGTTTTTTGTGGCCGCTCTACAGCAAAAACTACCGCATGAAATCGAACGAAATTCGGTACACATATGTGCCCCTATGTGAACTTGTGCCCATTGGTTTTTGGCGCGAATTCCTCCAAGAGGGGTGGAGCAATGGGACGTTTTTTTGAGTTACGCGTGCTTGCCATTCCTCAGGAAGCAACTGGCGGAATCAAACAAAATTTGGTCCATATGTTGCCATTAACAGGAACAGATGCGGATTCAAATTTGGTGTCAATAGCTCAAACGGGGGTTGAGCTATAGAACGTTTTTTGTCGTCAATTGTGACTGTTGTATCTCAAGAAATAATGAACGAAATGAAAGAAAAATTTATCGGCAAGTAGTCCTTAGTGGGTATAAGAGCTGATTTTATTTTGATGTCAACAGCTAAAAAGGGGGGGTAGCGCAATCGCCCGTTCTTTTTTTCCATTGTGAGTGCCCTATCTCAAGAAGTAATGCTACGTTCTGGTTGAAATTTGGAATATATGTGAATCCATATGTAAACAGGCTTTGGTTCAATTTTGATGCCAATCGCTCCAAGAGGTGTTGATTTTTTTTTTTTTTTTTTGAATAAAAATAGCTTTATTAATGCAACAATAAGAAAGATAAATCGTAATAGATTGCCGTCTGCGTATTTCTCGTGATTTTAATTGTATGGAAATGATCGGAAATATTATCTCAATGATTTAAAATTTTTAACTGTTGCCATCTTATGTTTGTTAATAAATAAAATATTTGTAATTAATTCAAGTAAGGCTTTTAAAGTAACTTTCAATTTTCGCTCTTTGTTTTGTTTTTACAATAATTCAGACATTGGGATGGTCGTCAAGTTTTTGCATGTGTAATTTTGTTTTTGTTACGAATATTGCTTCCTCGTCAAGCATGGGGAGGGATCAGAAAAAGGAAAAATATAGAAGAAAGTTTCGTGATGGCCACAACATACTAGTTTAACTGTTGCAATCAGGTCAGTCATTTTAAAGATGACTTTAGTGATTAAATTGAAAAAAAAAAAAAAGTAAAAAAGCACAAGTTAGAATTAATTTAAAGCTTCAGTCGCAAAAAATTAATTGTTCTTAACAAACCTAATTATTCTTCACATTTAAACCATTATATATTACCAGTTCTTGTTAACCATATGTATTTATACCGTACTGAGGAAATGGTTCATGTTCAAGAAACTCGACCCCCAAACGAAATGCTGAAATGCCGCCCCCTGACTAGTGGTAATACGGCACTTTATACAGGGTAGTTATGACCAATCCCAGAAGGCAAATTCTAGCTGCATTAGTGAGGTGATTAATTAATTTTGTGACATGGCGATTGACAGACAGGCTTGTCCTTTAGGGAGGTTAGAAAGGGTCAGTTGCCCCCCATGGCTTTGAAAAACTAATGATTTTCACATTTCAGTGGAAGTGGTTTTTGTAGTTTCCCGATAAAATTTGCGTTGAATTTATGCCGCTTTACCCCTTTCTCCCTCGAAAATTCGAAATAACAGGTCTTTTGACAGATGATTTTTTAATCGCCTTTTTTTTTCAATTAGTCGCCCAATGAGTGACGACTGCTAATTTTTCTCAATATTTCTGCAACATTTTTGCTCAACTATGTAAATTGGTGGCTCTATATGATGGACACGCAAATAAACAGACTCTCCACATAAATTCATGTTCAGTTTTATCAGGAAAAACACTTTTGGGCAAATTTCCACAAATGAGACTTAAATTCCCTTTTAGTCTTGCTTGCTGATCAAATAAATAAAATCATCGTGCGTCACATTACCATCAAATGAGGGAATAACAGATAAATTAAGTAAATTCCCATGTGAACAACGCTTCCAAAAATGGCGACTCTTACTGATGATAGCTAAACAACAATTTGCGCACTTCGATCATTTTGTTCCATTTTTCCTTGAAATGCGACAGACAGAGAACAGTTATTTCTAATTATCATAACACATGTGTTCTTTATTTTCAGAAACGTATTTGAAGCATGAGTGACAACATAATGCATTTCTTTCAAGTGCCATCTGAGAATGAAGTAATGTTTATCAATGTTTCCTAATGCTTACGTCTGGATTTATTACGTTTTTCTATTTTGTTTGGAATGTTTTGCATTTCTTGCAAATGTGATTAAAATATAGTATATGTGCTTGAGTGCTATCATTGCGTTTAAAGCTTTAATGCAAAAGTTAAAATTATAGTAATACATAATTCATTTCTGACAAATTGAAGTTTTTCGAATCGAGGATTACAACCAGGTTTTGAATATCGTTCTTCTTTTTTTTCGAACTTCTGTGCTCTATGGTTGGTTACTCATTTTTTCTTTTTTTAAGTAATAATTTTGTATAAATTTCAGTCTAACTTTTCATCAAGGTCAGATACGAGGGAGGGGGGATGGGGGATTCAAAAAAAAAAAAAGCAATTTCAGACTATCTTTGTTGACGTTAGGAGAAGGGGTCTGGAGGCCTCCCCCAGAGCATTTTGAAAAATTTAAGTCTTAAAAATTGTAGACACTTCACGAAGTGTTATTAAGGGAGGGAATGGGTTCACTGACTTTCCTTCGAAAATATTTTCGAAACTGAAGTTCCAAAAAAGCACAATTCATATTCTTTTTTAGATTTTTTTAGTGCAAATTTAAACTAGCGCGCCTTCGATCATGTTAGATTGACGCAACCTTCAAAAAATAATCATCTTTGCAGTAAAAAATGTGCGAAACGTAATATTAAATACAACCTACTGTTTAAAAATACAGCCGTGCCTGTCAGGGGGGAGGGGGGTCCCGGACATGCCGAAATTCTCTATTTGTCGAATAGAACTCCAAATTTTGCCGGTTGGATTTCCGAATTTTTCCAAATGATGATAATTTTGTTGAATCATCAGACAAATTTTACTGAATACAGTAAACTTCTAATTATCCGTGAGCGTATTATCCGCTAGTCAATTAACAATCAGGAACATGCATTTTCGCAGCAAAAAGCAAATACCAATGGCTGGGTTTTTTTCCCCCGGAAAATTGTAAATTTAAACTCGGACGTTTTAGATTTATTTATTTATTTGCGTATTTATTTATTTTTTGTGCTTTCTTCATCATGCATGCTCTTGTCTTTTATTGATGTAAAGTTCTGTTATGCAAAATCATAAAACCTTTTTATTGTACTGTATATATTTTCACTGTTTGTAGAAAATATTATGCATTAATATAGCCACGTTTCTTAGGAAGGATAATTTTTACCTTATTTGTCTCTCATTTTTGCCTTTTTGCAGTTTATCCGCAATTTTTAATATCCGCGGAACTTGAGCCACCCAATGGGGTCATTTCCAAAATTTTAAAAGTATTTTTTTCTGAAAGAGCATGCTTAAAAACATAGGATCTGACTATTTTTTAAATAATTTATTTAAGTTTAATTTAAAAAAAATACTTAAATCGGAGCGCTTTCATTGTTTACTCTTCTATCATGTGACATCACAAATGATGAAATGCCATTCAATGTTACCATTCACATAACAAAATATTTAATTCGCATCTTTACTCACGTGCATTGGCAACGATATGGTTGATAGCAAGCGTAGAGCGCAATTTTAATTCGCTGCTTGATTATCATAACGTGGAAACGTAGTAGAAAAATGCGGCAAAGTGCATCATTTGTGACGTCATCAAGACCACTCCTCGTTTGAAAAAATCGGACATTTTAAAAAACTAATTTAAAAAAAACTGTTGGGAAAATGAAAATTTTTTCTGGATCTATGTTTTTTTTTCTTTTTTTTTTTTTTTTTTTGCTCATTCTATCCATTTCAATGACTAAAAGTAGTACTTTTGACCGAAGGAAACCACCCCATTCCGCGGATAATCGAGAGTTTACTGTGAGGAAATTTTTAGGAGGTCCCAGGGACCTCCCGTAACTTTCTTTAGAGCTGCCCCTGGTGCCTGTTTATAGCGAAACCGTAAGTAGCGAATTTATGGCTATAACATAACAGCTTTAATTTCCCTAATTTAATTTTTACTGTGAACTAGCATTCCCGTGCCCGACATTGCTTTTGTCATGGAATTAGTAGGGAATAACAGTGCTTGGTGCACATAGTTACGAAAATCTCATATAATAATTACTTATTACCTATATTTTTTCTAATTTTGGGAGGGTCCCGAGGCCCCTGGACTCTTTATATATATGTCCTTGTCTTTAACCAATCCTTAACTGTCATTAACGATCCTTTTAAAGTATTGCTTTTCTTTTCCCGAGTAATGTCGGGAACGGGAATGCTAGTATATATATGTTCTCTCAGGACATTGATTTTTATCATTTACTTTTACGATGTGAACTAAAACTTAAATTCTTTATGTATATTATGTGATGATGTTCTTAAAATTTTCGTTTCCAGTTTTGAAAAAGTGAAAGCGAAATCCAAAAACGTTATTATTTGACTTGAGAAAAGCCTCGAAGAATCACGTGAAAAACAAAAACAATATCATAGTTAAAATTCGCTATCGACCAAAAGTTGAGATGACGTACTGAATAATGATTTGAATGGGGAAAAGCCTTCGAAAATAAGGGATTTAAATTTCAATGACAGGTTTTAATTTCCCAGAAATTAAGGGGTTTTAATTAATTTCTCATGAAGTAATTCATATTTCGAAAAATCCTTTCTTAGTGGATACTTTCGTAATCATGTGGACATGCCTGCCAAATTTCACGCCTTAGGTTTCATTGGTATTCTCTGTGCGTTGATATATATATATATATATATATATATATATATATATATATATATATATATATATATATATATATATATATATATATATATATATATATATATATATATATATATATATATATATATATATATATATATATATATATATATATATATATATATATATGTTATCTCAGGACATTGATTTTTATATATTAAGATTACTTAACTTTTTATAACGGAATTATAGCTATGAAGAAAAGTTGATTTGGTCTCTTCGACTTCGCAACAAGCGGTGGCGATTTTTTTTTAAAAATCTTATTTATTTTAAAGCAGGAAAAGTTTTTTTTAAAAATCCTTCTAAATGAATATATTTAAACATTTTTGGTATAAAAAGTTTTTAAGTTTGATATGATTTAAAGGATAATCATTCCTAATTATAGTGTATAAACGTTTAAAGTTAAACAATTTTTCAAATACATACAGAAAAACTTCCTTTCATAACAAAGGGGGAAAAATAACAAAATTGGTGCAAATACTGCAACCTTTACTGCAATACTTTTTTTTAATTTTGAGGGTACGTAGTTCCACGGACGATCAATGGGGTCGTTTCCAAAATTTTAAAAGTATTTTTTTTTCTGAAAGAGCATGCTTAAAAACATAGGATGTGATCATTTTTTAAATAATTTATTTAAGTTAAATATTTTTAAAAAATTACTTAAATCGGTGCGCTTTCATTGCTTACACTTCTGTCGTGTGACGTCACAAATGATGAAATGCCATTCAATGTTGCCATTCACAGAACAAAATATTTAATTCGCATCTTTACTCACGAATATTGGCAACGATAAGGTTGAAAGCAAGCATAGAGCGCAGTTTTAATTCGCTATTGATTATCATAACGTGGAAACGTAGTAGAAAGATGCGCCAAATTGCATCATTTGTGACGACATAAAGACCACGCCTTGTTTGAAAAATTGGACATTTAAAAAAAATAATTTAAAAAAAAAACTGTTGGGAAAATGAAAGTATTTTCTGGGTCCATGTAATTTTTTTTTTTTTTTTTTTTGCTTATTCTATCTATTTCAATGACTAAAAGTAGTACTTTTAACTGAAGGAAGCCACCCCATTGCAAGTTTTGTTTGTCAAAAAAAGAATGGCAATGGTTTTTGGAAAAATAAGTTTCGATTACGAAGTTCCTTTTTCAGAAATTTCATACGGTGGGGGGGGGGGGGGGGGCATCGTGACACTTGGCGACTACGTTGTCTGTTTGGCGCTGGGATGTTGAAAACAGCGCTACTCAGATAACGAAATGTCCATGAACAAAATTGCAATTCAATGAGCAGTTCACGAAAGTGGCAAATGATGGCGTTAAACGGCAACCCTCTTTGTTTATTTCCGCTGACGCTTCTCCCGCAATGCACTACAATTCTAACAGCAAATTTGAATATTTGAAAGTGACTGAAAGTTCATGAACGATGAACTATTCAGTGAATAATTTCTCTTTCAGGACAATTTCCTTTATTGCTTCCTCCCTATACCTTCCAGAAAAGTGCATTGCCTCTTCAAAAGCAATAGAATACCTATGAGGATGATTCAGAATTAGATTATAATATTTAATACTTAATAAAAGTCATTTATACGAAGTCGGTGAAAAATAAAATTCTATTAACAACTGTAGGTATCAAGCAACCTAATAGGTGTTCCTGCTGTTGAAAGTCAATAACTGTTTCCAGTTTCCGACTTACGTTCCCTAAACTTGCATCCAGCCTTGACACTAATATCATTTTGCCACTGCTGCGACGTATAAAATTATATATGTGTCGACCTCCGCACAGCTTGTAGTAGTTACCTTATCAGCATAATGTCGTGTTCCGACTGAAGTACAGTAATAAGATGTCTCATCTTCAGCGTGTGTTATCGAAACCGGATGAACTTGACGCCAGCAGGACATCTTGCTTTGATACTAAAGCGTTTCTGCATTTCCTTGGGAAGTGTCTTGGGAGCATCTTTTTCATCTTGGAAGAAGTTTTTTTTTTCTTCTTATTTATGTTATTCAAGGACGACTTTTAGCATTGTTTTTATTTTTTAGGACTCTTTTAGAATTTTTTAGAGTTTTGGTAGATTTTTTATTAGTAGACCCCAGATTTTGATGATCTAAAAAAGTCATTAGAATAATTTAAAAGTGTCCCAAAAGCCTTAAAAACAAATAAATAAACAAAACTCTAAAAGCTAAACCAAAATACCAATCTAAAGCAATAGCTCTTTTTAAAAACAATTCTCTAAAAATCAAAAAAAAGAAGAAGAAGAAGAATCCTGGAAGAACACATTTTCACAAAATTTGAAATAAATATGAAGAAACATTAGGAGCAAAAATAGGGATACCTCTTCTAAATCTGCCTCACAGAGTGTTGAAATCCGCTGCTATGGTACGGTTAGAAATTTAAGTAAGGAAATTCAATGAGACTACTATACCTATATATATATATATATATATATATATATATATATATATATATATATATATATATATATATATATATATATATATATATATATATATATATATATATATATATATATATATATATATATATATATATATATATATATATATATATATATATATATATATATATATATATATATATAACTTATTTCCCTAATAAACTCCTATATCTGCCTGAAAGACGGATGTTTTGAAGGATAGAGGACCCAAACACTGAAGTAAAATTTTCTGAAGACTAAAAGCTCTTAAAATATGCATACAAGAATCACTGAAATCATTTTAAAAAACAACATTCTAAAAGTTTTATTTATTTATTGAGCAATCACGACTGCTTATTGCTTTCATTTGACTGTTTTGATGTCCTATGATTTTATTTTCCCACCAGCACCCTCTACAGCACCACCGTCGACCGGCCGCCCCACGATGCTGCTCCTCTAGCGAAAACCGTCTCCAGGTTGCGTCAATATCCTATACTTACACGTATACATACATGCACGTACACACACCTATAAACACATACACACACTCATACCTGCACACAGACACAAACACACATGCCTACACACAGACACAAACACACATACCCCCTACACACAAACACACATACCTCCACACACACATAAACACACACGCCTACATACACACACACACACACACACACACACTCGTGATTGCGAAAAACATAATTTGAATTCAAGATGTCAAAATTCAAATTAATTATTTTTATTTTATTATTATTTATTTTTATTTATTTATTTATTTTATTTTTTTTGTTTTGTTTTAGAAAGTGTTGCCAGCGCAAAATTTTCGAAAATGGCAACCCAAAATTTTTGGAAATTTCGGGTCACCCTGGTTAAATCCTAAGGTTAAATCTTCTATTTAAGGATTCAGTAGGTATTGAACTACATTTTTTTTTCAAAAAAACCGTTAAATTCAACCCATAATTTTAAATGACGCATGTGGTCAATATCATTTTCTTGTAAATCAGTTATTAGCACTTCAGCAAAATTTTAATAAAAACGAATGATTTGAGTTTAATTTCTAACGTAAAAAGTGTGGGAGCGCTATACTGCCGTCCCCCCCCCCAATTCCCAATTTACAAGCGACGATAAAACATTGTATGAAAGTAATATGTGTCACAAAGAACCACCTGGGGTGACAATTACACAATTCTGATAAAAAGGACAGATATGACCAGTAGCGTAACTACGGGGTTTGGCGCCCCTCGCGTACTTAAAAAATTGAGCCCCCCCCCCTCAGGGTCGGCGCGATGGGAAGCCATCGGAGGTCACTGTGACCTCCCCCCATTTTTTTGGGGGGGGGATACATCTGACTAATTGATTCGACAAATTTGGAGACAGTGTTGCAACTTTAATATCCTTATTTTCATCAAATTGTTTTCAATGATGCCCAATGTTCTTTCGCAGTAGATATTATGAATGTATGCATTCTCGAATTTTATCATTCGGCAAATTGAGAATTTTCAATCTTCCCAAACATTTTAGTTCTCCCCCACCATTTCACATACTTTCAATAAAACCAATAATATTTGCAATTCGTTAATAAATATAAATTCTGTGCGTTCTTGAACCAAATGAGGATAAACATTTTTCAGTTTCGTTTATAGTAATAATGTATTTATTATTTTTTTTCTAAACAGCTTTAACATATAATAGAATGTTTCAAACTATTAAGAGAATGTACAATAAACATAATTTACACATTTACTAAAATAAAGAAACAAACCTTAAATAATTTTTTAACAAAAATCAAATTATTTAAAAAATTCTATTATAATTAGGAAAGCAAAGCAAATACAAAAAGCATTGCTAATCTGAAGTTGACTAAAAAACACGACCATTTACATACAGGCAAAATAAAAGTACTATATATCGCTGATTCAGGCCTCTCAATATTTTGTACAAGCAAGGGGTTTTTATACTTTTATTATTTATTATGATGAGAATAAATACTTAGCCCAAGAAAATCTATACACTCCAAACTATACACGACAAATTGTCGCCTCCTCCCCGAAAAAAAAAAAAAAAAAAAGGAGTTAGCTAACTCAATGAATCGGGACAGAATTTCACGCCACGGGTAAAATTCCTTTTTATTTTCTTTCAGGATTAAGGATTGTTTCATTTTCCTCTCTAGCTCTTTTTTTACGATTTTTTAAAATTCTTATTTATTATAGCATTTTTCTACTTCATAATCAGTTTCTCAAAAAAAAAAAAACTTTTTTTTTAATCAGTCAAAATGCCGCCTTCCTGATTGCTGCGTCCCTGGCGAGAGCCACTCCTGCCAACACCTAGTTACGCTACTGGATATGACTTATATGCTTAGCACGATAGTACAGCTTTAATTTTCTTGAGTAAATTTCCTGAATTCCACCTAATCTGTAAAAATCGCTCAAAACTAAAAAGAAGCGTAGGAACTAAGCTCCCGTGAGCTCCCGTGAGGTTCGCCATGAATTTAAAATTTTGGGAGGGCGGAAATTCTCAATTTGCCGAATGGAACTCCAAATTTAGCCGAGTGATGATAATTTTGCCGACTGGAACTCTAAATTTCGTCGAATCATGAAAATTTCACCGAATGGAACTCCAAATTTCTTCGAATGTTGGTAATTCGGGCCGAATCGAACTCCACGTTTTGCCGAGTGGAACTCCAAATTTTGCCGAATCGTCAGACAAAATTTGCTGATTAAGGTAATTTTTGTGAAGTCACAGTGACCTTCCGTTGTGCGCCCCTGGCTCCCATGCAAATTAAGCGACATGAGCACTGCTGACCATGTCACTTAAATTTACCTGCAAGATCTGACTGAACGTTCAAGCATCGTCTTTCAAATCTGACTTTATCGCCCCATCTTCAGTGAGAAAATTTATAAGACAGCCCCTCAGCAAATGGTCACCACTTTTGTTGCGTTAAAAAATCGTGGCATTGAAATGCCGAAAGGAATATGTGAGTGGAATACATAATCAAGAATGTGCGGAAGAAAATGCCATTATCCTTGAAAAGCGATAGAATAATTGCATTAGTTTTAGACACTTTTTAAGTTTAGTGCGTATCATTAATCTTCTGCAGCAATGCATCATACAAAGGTGAATGAAATTAACTCTTGTGTCTCTTTTTTGATAAAACGATGGCTTAAAATACTGTGTAACTCTTTGAAACATTTGACTACTGAATTGGAAAAATTACATATAAATATGATAGATCACTTTCTTCTTATTTTTTCATTCATGTAATCATGTTTATCAAAGCTCTAGGTTGCTACTTCTTCAGTGGTTCGAGCTCGCTAGTCTAAGAATGTGCAGAAATGTGGTAATCGTGGTTTGAGAAACACTAGCTGGTTGTCATCTAATATGTGTATCAATTTATTGATGGTCGGCACCCCAGCCCAGGGTCACAAACTGTTATATTCGGTGATAGATACATATTTCTGAAAACGGAAGTTCTTATTAGTACTGTTTAGCGAAACTAAAACAACCTTGCAGTTAAATAATCCAAATAATTTGGCTGAGCAAACGTTTCTGCAACACTTTTCAACGAATTTGTCAACCATTTAAAATAGCCTTAAAGGGCGGATTCAAATTTTTCACAGAACTCTGACAAAGGGGGCCAGTCCAATCATATTATACAAAAAAAAAAAAAAAGGGCTGAAATAGCAAAACAAGATGTAGTTCTGATTTTTAATTTTTTTTTTTTTTTTTTTTTTTGAGTAAGTTAGGGTAGTGTAAATTGAAGTTTACAGTTTTCAAAAACCTGTTCAAGCTGCGTTCGGACTTTTTAAATTTTTTCCCGCCCTGTTTTGCCAGCACCCATAACTTATATAAACACACATTAGAGTCTTATTATATCATTGTTTGCTCCCTTTTTTAGAATAGGAGATTCCATATTGTCTTGAAAAGTGTTTTGTCTCATTTCTCTGAAAATCAAATTTTCTGATTATTTGTTTGTTTTGCGATTGTAAAAGAACTATTGAATCTACAGATTTTGTTTTTGGCTTAAATGAAAGCCAAGTAAATGAACTATAACAGTATATCCAAGTTTTTTTACTTTCTTCTATATCTAATATATAGAAGAAAGTATTGGATTCGTGCAAATTTTCGAATTTCGAATTTTGACGGATTCGAACGTTTTGAGGTGTGCTGAGTCCATTTCGACTATTTTTGGAAAATGTCTGTCTGTCTGTGTGTGTGTATGTATGTGTGTGTGTATGTATGTATGTGTGTGTGTATGTGTGTGTGTGTGTGTGTCACGTCTGTGTGTGACCAGTTTTCTGTGGCCGCTCTACAGCAAAAACTACCGCATGAAATTGACCGAAATTTGGTACACATATGTGCCCCTATGTGAACTTGTGCCCATTAGTTTTTGGCGCGAATTCCTCCAAGGGGGGTGGAGCAATGGGACGTTTTTTGAGTTACGCGTGCTTGCTATTCCTCAGGAAGTAACTGGCGGAATCAAACAAAATTTGGTCCATATGTTGCCCCTAACAGGAGCAGGTGCTGATTCAATTTTGGTGTCAATAGCTCAAACGGGGGTTGAGTTATAGAACGTATTTTATCGTCAATTGTGACTGCTGTATCTCAAGAAATAACGAACGGAATCAAACAAACATTTTTTGACAAGTAGCCCTTAGTGGGTATAAGAGCTGATTTTATTTTGGTGTCAACAGCTAAAAGGGGGGTAGCGCAATCGCCCGTTCTTTTTTTCCATTGTGAGTGCCCTATCTCAAGAAGTAATGCTACGTTCTGGTTGAAATTTGGAATATATGTGAATCCATACGTAAACAGGCTTTGGTTCAATTTTGACTCCAATCGCTCCAAGAGGTGTTGATTTTTTTTTTTTTTTTTTTTTTTTGCGAATAAAAATAGTTTTATTAATGCAACAACAAGAAAGATAAATAGTAATAGATTGTCGTATGCGTATTTCTCGTGATTTTAATTGTATAGAAATGATCGGAAATATTATCTCAATGATTTAAAATTTTTAACTGTTGCCATCTTATGTTTGTCAATAAATAAAATATTTGTAATTAATTGAAGTAAGGCTTTTAAAGTAACTTTCAATTTTCGCTCTTTGTTTTGTTTTTGCAATAATTCAGACATTGGGATGGTCGTCAAGTTTTTGCATGTGTAATTTTGTTTTTGTTAGGAATATTGCTTCCTCGTCAAGCATGAGGAGGGATCAGAAAAAGGAAAAATATAGAAGAAAGTTTCGTGATGGCCACAACATACTAGTTTTTATTTATTATTAAAGTAGGAAGTCATGTCCAAATTTGGGGTGAAATTTGATCGAAGAATAATATTTTCATTTTTCGCCAAAAATGGCCAGTTTTTGAAGTACGATATCTTCTAAACTATTGGTCGTACAGAACCCCACTTGAGCTTAAATTGTTCAAAATTTAATGTGCTTTAAAACGGGCATCCACATTTAACATCAAAAGTTGGATAATTTAAAGGAAAAACTAAAAAAAGTCCGAAAATTTCGCAGTTTTTCGCGAATTACGCAGCGAGAACAGGTTTTTGAAAACTGCAAACTTAGATTTACACTACCCTAATTAACCCAAACAACATATAAAAAAATCAGAACTACACCGTGTTTTGCGATTTTAATGTCTAATATGACTGGACTAGGCAAAGGAATGGTGAAAAATAATGGTTGGCTGCAGGCCGTGGCGGTGGAAGGGATCGAGGCAAGGAGGATAGAAGGGGGGGGGGAGGATAGAAGGGGGAGGGGATAGAAGGGAGGAAGTTCCATAGTACAGTAAAACCTGTGAAGTTGACCACCAGTGTAAGTTGACCACCTGTCTAAGTTGACAATTTTTTTCAGGCACAGAATTAGCCCTTTTCATATAAATCAACTTCTGTAAGTTGACCTCTAAAGTAGTACATCGCAAGGGGTCAACTTACACAGGGTTTCACTGTATATCAAGTTGAGTGATTGCAGTTCCTGCTGCTGAGTTGAGGGATGGTATCTTTTGCTGACGCTGTTAACTTTTACGAGGGTTTTAGGTATGGTTTCGCACTGGTTAAATTGTTCATCTTTCGTTTTAGGAATATCAATATCACTGAGCTGTGTTTTGTTCTGCTATTATTGAGGTAGGACAAAGAGGTACACATTTTCAACATTTGTTTTTTCTGAAGCCATAATCTATGATTTCTACATACAAGCATGTAGTCATGGAAACAAAAGAAAAATATCTGAACCCGTTCCGAAACCGAAACTAAAACTCTTATAGAGGGATGCCCATAGTCTAAGAGCATAGGCGGCGCACCCCCCACCCCACCCCCAACATCAGCACAGCCTTGTTAAATTATTTTAAATTACCCCCAAACAGAACGTTTTGGTAAGTAAGGAAAAAAGCTAGGTGACAGTGACATCTAATTTTTATATCCTAATTTCGAATGCTAAACAGGAACACTCAAATTTGCATCAGGAGCCTCTGACTGGACAGGTGGTCGGACAACGCCCTCTTCCAGCACCATTGCCATGCAAATACTGCCGTGCGCAGGTAAACGGCAGTATCTGCAGAAATAAGTTTTCGAGATATTTGAAGAAATGTGTGTCGAATTCAATACTACCGAAAGGAAAATGTTGGAATTAGATGCTTTTTTCGCGCCTTTTTTCTTAAATTTTAGCTGTGACCTGTTAAGCAAGCTTGTACAGTAAAGCTAACGTACAATAGATGACAAAAGTGCAAAATAATTAAAAAGGAAGTTCTGCAGTTACTGCCCTTTACCTGCCCACGGCAGAATAACCTTTTTACACTTTATCTTGTGTTGCAGTGTTGCCAGATGGTCAAATCCAGATTTCCCCAATTCCCTTCCTACTTTTCCCCAAAAAGCGATGTTTTCTATCAAAATTCCCCAAATTCAAAAATTATTTTTACACTAATATTTTCATAAAATGAATCGACTTCCTTTAATATTTTTGTCTCCTGAAGATTTTTTTCCCCCAAATAGCCAAATTTTCTTATAAAATTCCCCAACTTTTTTTTTCTTCCCATTTTCACTTCTTTTTTTTTTTTTTTTTGTCTTCTTTATCTTTCTTTATCTTCTTTACTAATAATAAAGCTGAAAGTCTCTCTGGATATCTCTCTGTCTGTCAGGATCTCTGTGATGCGCATAGCGCCTACACCGTTACGATGATTTTCATGAAATTTGGCACAAAATTAGTTTGTAGCATAGGGGTATGCACAACGAAGTGATTTTTCGAAAATTCGATTTTGTTCTTTTTCTATTCCAATTTTAAGAACATTTTCCCGAGTAAAATTATCATAAGATGGACGAGTAAATTACCAAACTATCATAACGTGGAACCGTAACGTGGGCAAGTCAATTGGCGAGAAATTCATCATGCATTATTTGTAAATATACAGGGGTACCAAAACACATTTTAATTTTCTACTACGGGCAAAGCCGTGCGGGTGCCACTAGTCATAAATACAAGCGCCTGACCGACAGATAAGAAATAGCCAAATGTTTTTTTTTTCTACTTGCATTTACTACTCTGCTTCTGTATGTACATTTAAATTATGATTTTTTTTATATATTTATCCTCATTCTTCATCACACTTATTTTTATCTGTTTCACGTAGTTACTAGTTACTCACGCAAAACATTAATGCGAATTCCGTAGCATAATATTCCACATAATGCGAAATCCATAAAGTTGATCAAAGCTAAACCAACGCTGTTTGATACAAACTGTAACTACTACTTCTTGTCGTGAATCTCAATACGAAAAAAATTCTTTTTTCCCCGAGGTTTTTTCTTTCCCCAGGTTTTCCCCAAGAAAAAAAATTTTCCCCAAAGAATTCCCCTTAAAACTCATTTCCCCAAAATTTCCCCAGAGATACCAAATTTCCCCAAAATGGGGAAATTTCCCCCAATCTGGCAACACTGTTGTGTTGTGTGATTTCATATGAATAAAACTAAACTTTTACTGATGAGATGAAACTAAAGTTGTGAGTAAAAATTTGGAATCATATGTTTGGTATTACATGTTGCCCTTGATGAAGTTACATTGAAATCATAGGCACAATGACGCATTCACTGCATTTCAGATTTGCAAAAAATAATGGTTTAAATTAAGAAATATGACAAAAACTTTTTGCTTATTTTTTTTCTCTTGCTCAAAATTTTTCGTTGCTATTTTTATCTGCCATTGAAATTGTCAGTGAACTTTCCATTACGCAACTTTGATTTTGTACTCAAAGGCTTACGCAAGGTGACCCTTTGCTGTGAGAATGATTATATAGCGTGACTGGAACCAATCTTTAACTAGAAATCCCGTTTGTTACATCTCATGCTCCGTAACAAGAACTGATAAGCAAAATCTTGGTGTCATAATCTCGGTGTAATCTCGGTTTTAATTCTTGAGACAAAGAAGCGAAAAACATAGCTGTAAAGTACTGTTACTTTTAACTTCTGGACTCGTCATGCGTGAACATTTAAGTCTGGTTATTGTTCCGTTTAATAAGTACTGGCTTTTTATATTAATTGTGATAACTTCAAGAGGCATCTGAGGAGGAATTCGTTCTCATAACGGCTTCAAAATTTTTATGAGATGATTTATATCTTAATTGTGTTCTCAAAAAGAGGATGGACAAGAAAAGAATTCTGAAAGGATTATTGACCATTGCCCCAGGAGGCTCAAGATAAGAGGACCCAGAGTCAGGTAGAAAGTACAAGTTGATGAAGGCGATTTGAAGCTCTTTGGTGTGTTTAACTATAATAGTAAGATGGCCTATAGAAAGGAATGATCCAAAGTCTCGAATTAAGTCAGGGCTTTTCAAGGGCTGTAGTGCCATGACGACAATGATTCTCAAAATTAGCCTTCTCAAAAGGAAAAACGCACCCCATATGGTGGAACGCTTGAAACAAGGAACTTATTATTACCGATCTGACTTGAGTTTGATGGAAGAGATAAATTATTTTTTATTTTTAATGGTTGATTCTATATTAATACACTCATAAACAGTATTCATGCATACATCGGTCAAAAGGGTTCCAAAAAAGATCTGTTTGGTTGTTCAGAATAGCAAAGGCAGTTTTGGAAATCACTCCGCACAAGCGTACAAAAATATCATCATTGCCCAGATTCGATCTGGATTCATTGCTTAAGACGATCTACTCCAAGTGGAGTGGAGGCGACAGCGTGAATACTCTAATAAAGTCTTTTCTTCAGCGGCACACCGCACTCAGAGCTGGTGTGTATCATGGGTGCTATCGAATGCGAAACAGGGTCACCCCTAATATTGATTCAGAGCACCATGACAGCACAACGGTACATTAGTGACATGCTTCAATCACATGTGTTGGAGCTCATGTTGGCTGGGCTCCCATGAGCCATTTTTCAACAGGACAATGCCCGGTCACACACCGCAAGGGTGTCAGTGAAACTTCCTCTTCCACATTATCATCTTCTCTGGCCTGTGCGATGCCTTGATTTGTCACAAATCGAGCATATCTGGTGTCACCTGAGACAGTAAATTGGATAGCCTATGAGTTTGATAGAATTAGATGCACGTTTACAGTATCTGGTACGGGATGATGTGGAACATCGTACGAAACTGTTATGCCCCAATACTCGA
The DNA here is from genome assembly GCF_026930045.1 of Uloborus diversus. Classification (NCBI taxonomy): domain Eukaryota; kingdom Metazoa; phylum Arthropoda; class Arachnida; order Araneae; family Uloboridae; genus Uloborus; species Uloborus diversus. Next base: position 82,930,272 of record NC_072736.1, read on the forward strand.
CTGTATCGTCTCGTGCTCGTACAGTGGAGTACTAAAACCGCCACTCGGGATTTTTCCAGTATTAAATATCAATTCGTTTTTATTTTTATACTAGAAAGTCGCCTGTCAAGGTATGACGGGTGCAAATTGCTTCCACTCTTCTACATTTGAACAAAGCCATTGCCTGTTAAGCGATATTTTGATAGTTGAAATAGTAACTCTAACTCCAGTGGATTAACCCTAAACTCCAGTAGATAGCGATAATTGTTTTCATGTCTTCATTCCTCTGAAATGACACAGTCTTACTAGTAAAACAGTTGAGTTGTCGGATGGAGTTCAGCTTTGTCAGAATAAAGCCTTTCCCTCAGGGTTGGCCGGATTGGACCCAATTGGGTTGGACCCAATGGGTTTTTTTGAAAAAACCCATTTAAAAAAACCCATTATTTAGCCCACTTTTGGGTTTTTTTAAATTTTTTGAGAAGTTTTTAAAAAAAGTAATTAATTTAAATATTTTTACAATTTAAACTTCTATTTTATTTGTTCTTCACCACAGACAATGGACATAAAAAATGAATTTTGAACTTTAATAGTATTTCTTAACTCTTAACGGCATTAAAAATACCTTCAAAGATTTAAAAAATATATATTTAACTTTTATCTTTAACTGGTCAATAAATAACTCGAATTATCTTGACCAAGTCCTGTCACGTCTGGTTTTCTCAATATTTGTAGATTGTACAGAGGAAACTACTCTAGCTAAAAGGCTTTCATGTGAATTATTTTGTGCAACCCGACACGTCACAAATTTCGAATCAACAAGTTATATTTTTTAGAAATTAACAGGTTTTACAAATGGTCGGACAGAAAACAGAATAGGATGTACAGTATTTTCATTATCTTACAAAAAAGTTTAATATTTCTTAATCTGTACACAGAAATAGAAAAACAGGCAACATAAAATTCAAAGAAATGTCTTGATTAAGCTGGAATTCAGTAAATAGGGATTTAAACTACTTGAGGTTCTACAGTAGTTTTGCATAAAAAAAATGAAATTTAATAAAGTAAAATGCAAAAAAAAAAAAAATAGTAGTAATTAAAAACGAACAATAGATTTTATCACTCAAGAAGTAATTTTGCCTTAACTGTTGGTAATCATGGAAACTAAAAAATCTGAAACTTCACCATTCTTGGGTTTCGTCGTCTTTCATACTCTTTTTCAGAAAACGCTGAATTTTAACTAGTTTTCCAGCTTTTTTTACCCCAAGACAATTCTTTTGCTTTGTTCATATACTTACGCTACAATATGCTACAAGTACCCTACATTTTTCCTAAAAAAAGACAAAAAAACCCACATTTCTTTTAAAAAACCCAGATTTAGTTGGGTTTTTTGGGTTTTATTTAAAAAAACCCAAAAAACCCTGGGTCCATGGGCTTTTCTAAAAAAACCCGGGTTTTTGCCAACTCTGCTTTCCCTGCATGTTGACCATTATCAAAACACATTATCAAATTATCATGCCGTGGCGCGAGTTTCATTGTTGAAACTCGGGGGTTACTCGTTCATTGGCTATTATATATAAGAGTATCACTTTCAGTGTTGCCCTCCCGTATGTAAAACATCGTTCCTGTCTAGCGGTTATCAGGATGAGTAACCAGGTAGAAAAGTAAAGGAATCGCCCGACACATCCTTCAGATGACAATCAACTCATCACGCGTGCCAAAATCAAGTGCCGCTACCATTCTTCTCCGAATGAGTTGAAGCAACTTTTTATAATTGATTCAACTTATCTAGACATTGCCGAGCGTTCGTTCTACACACGAGTTGAGTCAACTCGGTTCAGTTTTAACAGCGTCGTGAAGCATCTGCTCGAATAAATACAAGAAAATTTGATTCAATTAATTTGCTTCGTGTGAACACAAAAATAAACACCCGTCAACTAGTTTTTCGAAAAGTTGATTCAACTAAGCGCCTCATATGTAGGAGTCCGTATTCTCTTGCTTTTTTAATTACTTTCGTTCTTATCTTAAATATTAATAAAAATAAAAGGATAAAATAATAGTAAGAATATTATTTCTATTTCAGGAATTGATGTTATAGCAGTTTATGGCGACAACGAGAGAAACGGACGGAGAGAGGACAACTCAGCCCAGTATCTAGCATTTTACAACTTGCCAGTCTGATGTTAAAGACGCATCTCAGCATTCCTTGCAATCGAGAACAAACCAACCGATTAAGTTGGTATCAAAGATTCACCGCAACTTCCAACATGTATTACCATGCAACCAATAATTTACCCATCTGATATTTAACACTCAGCTCATCATGTTTTACCTTGCATTCGACAACTTATCAGTCTGAAAAACTACATCCAGCTTGTACTACCTCGCAATCGACTATTGTCCATTTTTCACTAGAAGTCACTTCGACACGCCTCCTCGAACGCAGAGTTCCATTTTACCCGGGGGTGATCGGTAAGCTATCCACGCGCTTCTAAATGAGACAACCAAACAGCCTAAACTTAGGCGAGCATTTTAATGTGCAAAAAGTCTTAGTGTCCTTTACATCACTTGCTTCACTTGTCTGTTGTCATCAGTGATATTCCATAGGCAGGGTATACTCCATATTTGCCGTATACTCTCAATCATTTTTAGACATATGGCGTATATTCTCAAGTTTCAAAAAATTTCATATCATGACATATTATGTATATGATCGCATATTCATATTGTGCGTAAGGATTACTGGGAGTATACCCTCAGAAAAATTGATGGGAACATCACTGGTTGTCATTTTAGTTCTTCTTACATTTTTAAAACTGCTGCTTTCATAACAAAATGCTATGATCCGAATATACCTTCTGCCGAAAACAGCGAAATAGAATCATCGAATACCACGTGACGAAAGAGGAGTCAAGTGCCTTCTTGTGGAAAACGAACAATACTTACCAGACTGATACAAGGGTGCGACATATCAACCCTTCGGAGAGGGCACTATGTGCCTTGTGGTTGGGATATTGTGAAGATTGGATATTGGGATTGGTATCAATCGATAACGTTAAACATGGAATTTACAGCAATCACATTTATTAGCATTAACCGCATAAAAATACTCATTAGCAATCGCATGCTGCGGTGAGAATCGTTATGTGTTGCAGAGGAGTATAATAACAATCGTGGTTTTTGATTTCTACTCAACAAGAATTTCGCATTCGGTTCCAACTCGGCTGACATGATCCCGTTCAGCTAGAAAAATCTTTTTCCTTTCTGGTGGGGCTGCCTAAGAGGCACTACCTTTTTGCAGACCTAGTGCGATCCCCCGATATGGAACCCTTATCGGGGGATGCTATTACCACGAAATCGTGACGCCCAGTTTCCCCAGTAAATGGAGGCACCTGGGCTCTGTTCTGTTCGATACGAAACTGCACTGGGAATTTAATTTTTTCAAGAGCACTCAAATGAGCCTCGTTTTCAGCATTGTCAGTTTATGACGCAGGCCAAGCGTTTTTGTTTTCAGTGCCCAAAAGTTCGATACCCAAACAGGATTTATTTCTATCTGGAACAGGATCATGTGGGCCAAATTTTAACCGAACGCGAAATTCTTGCTGATTAGTAATGAAAAAAAAAAAAAAAAAAACCACCATTATGAATATACTCTTCCACAACACATGACGATGTCGATGTTCACTGCACCATGCAGTTGGAGGAATGGAAAAACCGTCTTGAGTGGTGTGTGTGGCTCCTCAAAGCAGTGATTTTGAAAGAGAGAATACTGATTTGCAGTTCTATATTAATAAAAACAATTTAAAAAGTTTAAGTCTCGTTATTTTACATCTCATCCATGAAATCCGTTATTTTATAGACTACCTAGTTATTTCATCCAATAACTGATCGTGTCCGTTAAGGGGTCACAGTACCTTTCAAACATTTTTTTTTTAATTTAAGTAAATTTTATATTTCTTTGAAACCATTACATGCATACTTATTTCTTAATCAATAGTTTATTTTCAAAATTTAAAAATATTGCCTACTTTTTTTAAAAATTCAAAAAATTGAAGAAAATTTCAATTTTTTGAAATCTTTAAGGTTTTTTTTTTATTTTTGACTAATTAATTTTTTTTTTTTTTGCTAAACGATCACTATAATCATCTCTAAAAATCTGTGCATTCATTTACTTATGAGGTTATTCGAAAATTTTCTGTGATTAATTATGTAAAAAATCAAAGGGTTTTTTTTTAAATTGGTTTTTAAAGGTTTAACATGCTCTAAACATTTGAGTAATTTATAAAATGCTTATCCAATGCACATTTTTGTCAAATATGTTATCCCAATTGCAAAAAGTATTACTTTAAAGCTGAATCTTTAATAGAAAAAAATCCTTAGGGATTCTAATGACATGAAAACACAAAAATACCATCATCGAGAGAAAACAGTTTAAAGTTTTTCTTTTGCATAAGAACACATAGCGAGGATGGCTTAAAACCACTCATAACTTTTTAAATATTTGAACTAAAGCAACGAAACTTTTTCCCTGTGTTTAGAATAGTTTTTAGTTTTGAAATAAGCAATAATTTTTTTTTTTTTTTTTTTTTGATCGTTTCATCACTTTTGAGGTACTGTAACCCTTTAAAGTATAAAACTCTCTTATATTTCATGGTTTAACTAGTTATTTCATAGAACAACGATCTGCAGCCCGTTAAAGTGTAAAATAATCTACATTATATATATATATATATATATAGATGATATATGATATACGACAAATACATTTACCTTTCACCCCTGTGTTACCCCCTAATGTTCGTGTAAAACCCAGTGTGTCTGCAAAAAATGTTTTTGTTTTAGAAACAATGTGCTTTGTAATTTCAAGTGTCATTTTAGTAATCCTTGTTGTAACAAATGATTTTATGGTACGTTTCCATAAATACCATTTATACGCTACATAAATTAGATAAATTGCTTCTTTTTCATTTTAATTGTCTATCATTAGTTTATTTATAGAATACCTAGTTATTTCATTAAAGATAAATTGTTTATTTTACAATTTAACCGTCTATCATTAGTTAATTTATAGAATACCTAATTATTTCATAGAATAACTAGTTAAAGTGTCAAATTAATAACATATTACACACTTTAACGGACACGATCAGTTATTTCATGGAATAACTAGGTATTCTATGAAATAACTGCATTATATACTTTAACGGTAATATATGTTAATACATAAAATATGCTGAGCTCGGTTGATACGAAATGCCAAAAATTCACGAAGTTGCTGGTGTTATCCATTATTCATAACAACCACAAAAAAGAGGGGGAAAATGAAAAAAGTGCGATAGGCGACATTCCTTTTGGGTCATAAATAGTTGGCCTGATGGGGCAAATTTTTCGAAATATAAGTCTCCTATTTATATAGACTATCTTTGGTCGCATGACCTCTCACCCCCTGGGTGTGCACCTGTGTTTGTTTCTATTATGTGTGAAATTTTAACGTAACTTAAAAGAAAAACCGAACTTGGCTAACAATATGTGCGTTTAAGCCGTGTTTTCATATTAACTGTGTTCGTATTAAAAGAGTTGGACTGTGTATAAATCTTTCGCGCTTCACATTGAAAAATTACCAAAAAAAAAATTGTTTTTTTCTTTTCTAGGGATGCCCCGAATTAAATTTTTTGGGTGGAGAAAGTTCTGAATTTACCGTTTAAAACTCTGAACGTTACCGAATGATTTTTAATGCATACACGCATATACCTATTAATGAGAAGATAGATACATTATAGATGTCATTAAAAAATTATTTAAAAAAAAATAGTTGCAATACTGAAGTTGTCGCCAAATTTTCAGAATCGTCAATCAAAATTTGCCAAAAAAGAACTTTCGGAAGTCACAGTGACTTCCCATTGGGACGTCCCAACTCCATTCAAAGAATCATGTCAGAAAAATTCAGAAAACTTCAGCTGAACGCCCTTTTCGTTTAATAACAGTTATGCAAGGTCGTCGTCGAACTGTTGATTGTCTTATGCCAGTCTTGCTCAATTCCAGCACTGCGTTTCTATTCGAAAGCGTCTTCCTGTTTTCAAATTTCATCGTCATCTTTTTCCTTCCTCTATAATACGGAAGTACTATCCCGGGAGATAGAATTACTAGAATAGTATAGAATGACCTTCGAAATAAAAAGAAGGAAGAGAGGATATTTTTACTCAAAAGAACACAAAAAATGAATTTCCCATTTTGAAAACAGTAAAAAGTTACTATTTTTATAATTTTAGATTTCAATTCCTGCACCGCAAAGTGTAGCATTTTGACAAAAAATCCACCAAACTAGCAAGTTTTGAGATAGCATCTTCTACTTCGACTCAAAATGCGGTAAAATTCTTCAGCTTTTCTTACCGGTGACTGCAGCGCCGGATCTAGGGCAAGCCGGGATTCTTGCCCCGGGCGGCAACTTCTAAGGGACGGCAAATTCACACTATTTTTATGTTTTTTTCGTTGAAATTTAATTTTAAAAGTTGAATAAAGATGGGTAGGGGCGGCAGTTTCAAGATTTGCCCCACCTCGGAAAAATCGTAGATCCGTCACTCTGTGACTGCAACTGCGAATTTCTCCATCTCCTCCGGCAGAGATCAAAATGGACCCAAATTGCGAAAACGAAAAAGTGACCATATTTTTCCTTGGTATATGAAGTGGTGTTTCTATGGGGGATGGGCGGTCCGCCCCGGGTGTCACCCGTCTGTGATGTGACACCCAAAGTAAAATAGCAAGTTTTTGAAAAATATAAAGCTAAAATGCGTTTTTAAAACTACAAATTTGAAAACTTTCCGGGCGAGGGGAGTGTTATCACAAATTACAGCCCCGGTTATCACCCACGCTAGGTACGCTACTGGTATATAAATCACTGCGGAGTGAAAATCTCTGATTTAAGGGGTTGAGAAATTCGCAATTGTAGCCAGGACCTTCAGGTTCGTGAACCAAGTCATTAAAATTTTAGAAGCACCATAATGGGGTAGATTTCTTTCCCTTTAGAAAACTTCCACATAAAAAAAATGTGCGAATTTTGTAAGTGGGGTACGAAGTTTTGCTAGGATTTGGGCATCCTTTGGCTTGATCGGGTCCTGACTGTTCCTCGAAACGCGTTAGTTTGCTGCATTCTCTGTCAAAATGCTACACTGTACCTGTGCGCCATTTTGGGAGACTCATATAGGATCACAAAAAAAATTATAGTAATAATAATAAAAATAAAAAATGGGGTTGTTTCCATCAGTCAAAGAGTCACTAAAGTTGATAAAATGAGCGAAATAAATAAATAAATAACACGGAGCGAAGAAAATCTTTTATTTTCAAAACGTTTATTTTTTTTACTGTCCGGTTTTTCAAATAAGGCGTGGTCTTTATGATCGCGTGTCCAAGTTATGATAATTCAGAAGCGAATTACATATTGCGCTCTACGCTTGCTATCAACCATATCGTCCATGTGAGTAAAGAAGCTATTCCGATAAATGGCAGAGTTTATGCAGTGTCATTTCTTGGTGTAGTTCGAGGCTTAGAAATTACTTCCATATTTAGTTAAAAATATAGTTATTCTTACACTCAAGAATTAACGTAAAACAAAAGTATTTACACAACATGTTAAACAGACAAAATCAACGCATCGAATCTCCCACACGTGGATACAGTCGATTGCTTAAATACCTTTCTAAGCTATGGAAATTTGCATACGGTTAAGCAATTCAAACAGTTAATACATTACGACAGAAGAAAATCAAATTCCAACAGAAGCGAATTAAATATTGCATGCGCTCTGCGCTAATGGCATCAGTGAATTGCATTTTATCATTTGTGAAGTCATGTGCAGAAGCGTAAAAAAGGAAATTAAATCTGCGTACGAATTAAAATATTTTTTTTAACATTAAACTTTGTCAAATTATTTAAAAAATGGTCAAATCCTATGTTTTTAAGCATGCTCTTTCAGAAAAAAATACTTTTAAAATTTCGGAAACGACCCCATTGCCATAGCGAAATTTTGTTATACTGAAATAGAAGTGACCCTGTGTTAATATAATTTAAGGATCTTACCAAGAAGTCATCACAGTGAAGTAGTAATCAGAAGACCATAACATGTTTTTGACGCATAAGTTATTTATTTGCTCTCGCCTTTCTTTATAGAGACAAAAGGTCTCTAAGCCTGGCGGCATTTTAAAAAAAAATGCCAAATTTGCTTGAAATGGATACTTAAACAGTCGTTGTACATAGCTCCGTTAAAATTGAAAGATATCGACAATTTTATTAGTCTCCAGGAACTTCCATTTCTAGCTAAAGTTGACATTCTTCTCCGAAAAAGTTGCCATTGGCGCCCAACTTCAAGACAGAGGTGCCCCGAACTTCAAATTTTGGGAGGGCGGAAATTTGCAATTTGCCGAACGGAACTCCAAATTTCGCTGAAGGATTGTAATTTTTCCGGATAAAGCGCCAAATTTTGTCGAATCGTCGGACAAAATTAGACGAATTTGGAAATTTTTTAAGGTCACAGTGACCTTTCTTGGCCTCTCATCGGGACGCCCTGCTTCAAGACCTAATATTTCGGTAACGGGGTACGAGGGCAAATGAATTATGTGTCATAAAACCTGTGTCACAATGCTGCACCTACCCTTCCTTTCCCCCATTTTTAGCAAACAAAGCCTAAAAGTCCCGAATTTAAGACTTCATTGTCAATCAATTTCCGAAGGAGAGCTGCCGGAAAAGAAAGTATTAACTTACGTCTTAAAGACTTGAATTTTGAAATTTTTTGAAAAGGGATCACAGGACCCCCCTTCGTTTCTTAACGTCACAACAGATAACCTACAATGGAGTTTAGTAGAAAAATATATGGAGAGAGCACCTGAACCTTCCAAATTGCTGATCACAAAAGATTGTCTGAAATTTCGTTTCTAATACTTCAAGTTTAGAACATTTCTTTGAGAAACCCACGATCCCTAAATGTCATCAAATATAACCTAAAACTGACTTCAATTATTTTGAGTGAACCCATACCTCTCTCTTCCCCTAACGCTGCGAAAAATTACATAAAATAGCAATTTTTAATATCAATTTTTAAAAAAATTCTCTGGGGGAGTAACAGCATTCTTTGGTTCTGATCCCGACACTCGAATATGAATATTACGCTGCCTAACTAATTTTAAAACTATCCCATGGTAAGGAGTCCACGAAAAACAAAAAAGATAAACAAGGGGTCCACCAAACGAAAAAGTTTGGGAACCTCTAGTTTAAAACATGGTTCTCGCTCTGAAGATTATGTTTTAATCAGGTTCACCCAGAACTTAATTTTTGGGAGGGCGGAAAATCTCTATTAGCCAAATAGAGCTCCAAATTTTGCAGAATGGAACTACCATGTTTCGTCGAATGATGATAATTTTGCCGAATGGAATTCCAAATTTCACCGAATAATGATATTGTGCGGAATTAGACTAAATTTGCCGAATAACGAAATTTTGGAAGATCACAGTGACTTCCCGTGACTTCCCATTCTGGCGACCCTGGTTTTATTAAATGCTCAGAACATATTCAACGAGTGATTTCTATTTACTGATGTATCAGTTAAGGGGCGTTGTCCTCAAGATTCATTTCTATTGCCTATGGCCCCAAAAATTTGTCTGAAACTGCGTTGCAGCGATGACGCGACAAAATGATTTGGAATATGTAATTCTGATTGTATACTTTAACAACAGCTGGAAGGACTATCCTCATAAATATTGATACGTTTGACTATCGTTCGACGTGGTTACTTACCAAAACGTTTCGTAACATTTTGCAAAGAGCCCCACCAGAATAAAGGTAAGGTTTTTTTAATGCAACTCTCCTCAACGTGTATTCTTTACACTCTATTTTTTCCGTCCCAAATTAATCGCTGCATTTGGGTCGAAAATTTTGTAACAAATTAGTCACTGCATTTGGGTCGAAATTTTCGTAACAAATTAGTCGCTTCATTTGGGTCGAAAATTTTGTCTCGATTAATCGCTGCATTTGAATCGAAATTTTGTCTCAATTAGTTGCTGCATTTGTGTCGAAAATTTTGTAACTAATTAGTCGCTGCATTTGGGTCGAAAGTTTTGTCCCAAATTATTCGTTGCAGTTGGGTCAAAAGTTTTGTTCCAAATCAGACGCTGCATTTAGGTAGAAAATTTTACCCCAAATTATAGCTAGATTTGGGTCAAAAATCTTATCCCAAATTAGCTGCTGCATTTGGGTAAAAATTTTGTCCCAAATTATTTGTAACGTTTAAATACGTTTGTCTAAATATTCAAACTGATTATTTTATGATATCATATAAACATTTTTTAGAGAGCAAAGTATGCGATACCATCACTCAGCAATATTTACTTTCCTAACAATCCTTTATTATCTCCCTGAGTCTGTACGAAGTTAGTCCACCAATTTTTAACATAAAACTAGATTGCAGCTAAAGAGTCGTGAGCTTAATAGAGAGCAGACTGATCTTTCTGGTCTACCGGTGGTAGAGTTCTTACAAAATGAGGAACGGCTTGAGAGTATGCAAGCTGTGGATTTTTGTAACTAATTTGGTAATAATTTAAGGAGATAAGGAGGGACTGCTTGGTAAGTTAATGTTGTTAACTATAAGCATGGGCACTCTGAAATTTCTGGAAATTTTTTCAAGCAAAAAATCATAAAATCATCAGCATCAATAATCAATACAAAAGTATTCAAATGTCGCAACTAATTTACGACGGAGGGAGTATATGAAATAAGAATAAGAGCTCATCCTCAGCATATCGCTCTTATTTAAAATGGAAACGATCCCGAGTGATAAAATAGTAGTCACCACTAAAGTGCCAACCCTCGTATTACAAAAATCGCACTACAGTCATTTCTATTGGAATTTCGCCAAATATCACTATTTGTAAATGACCGTAGCAGAACAATACAAAGTAAAATATAACAACATTATAATCGTATCATAGTTCGCCTCACTATGGTTGACTCTGTACAAACTAAAAAAGTAAATGGTTTTATAAACACGCCGCTTACAAAACAAGCCCGACCTCCCCCCCCCCCATGACCTCATCTTATATTAAGATGAATCTCGCGTGTCAGAACAACTCTAAAACTTTAATACGATTGAATTTTTTTCGAAGATATCATGGAAAAAAAGGAAGAGGGAGGAAAATTGCAATCGAAAATTGTTGTCATCATTGCAAACATGAGAATTTTATCAATACGAAGTTTTCATCTATATTTTAGAGACCAATTTTTGAACATTTGGCTCTAAATTTGTATTAATCATTCTTTAAACCAAATTGAAATGACTGGTTGTTTCGGAAGTTTCCAGGTAGCATTGAACACAGCGTCGGGCTAAGTGGATCAACTTCTCAGGCCACATATGGCTCGCGGGCAATACGGCCTGAGTAAAAACTTGAAGGCCAGTATAATTTTCTTTGAAAAAGAGGAAATTAAATTAAAGGGATTTTAATATTATTGTATTATTAATTATTAATGTTCATTGGTAAGAAATAACGCAACAGACAGAATTTGTAAAGCATGCAATAACCAGAAAAGCAGTGGTTTATTCAAAGTTAGCATTTCAGCTTGAGTAAAAACTTTAAGGCCACTAGTATTTTTTAAAAAACTACAAGTACTTATACTGTAATAAATCTCACCTCAGTTAACAAGATTGTGGAAACCCTTCAACTTGCAGTTTTGTGATTAATTTCTTCAAAGTTTTTATCCTAGCTAGAAGCTATCCTAGATTGAAGCTATTTCTTCAACAAGGATAAGTAGGCGTACTATTGCGAAAAAATAGGAAGATCGAAGACTGAAGTCAACATTTTTGTTCGATTTAAACACAATTAGGGTAAAAAGAAAATCCAGCAAAACTTAAAGCTTTGCCCTCGCGTCATTTAAGAAAAGTTTGGAAATTATTACATTACCTGAAAAATACTCAACCAGGAAACTTATTCAGACGATAGGTTTAAATGTTTGTCAAAAACGATAGATAACACAATTAGAAGGTGTGGAAATTTTATTAATGCTGCAAAATTGCTTAAACCTCATTTATTGAAAATGCACAATATAGGGCTTTCAACTTTAGCTACTAAATCATGACCTGGGATAACCAATGAATACACACATAGACATGGAAAACGGTTCGCTCGCGCTCTCTTAACTAGATGGATCATCCTGTGGTAGAAAAGTGATTCCTTTTCAACCAGCGATCGTCCGCCATTGGTAGGGCAAGAACTTTACACCGCGCATCACATAAGCTTACTATCGGTTCGTTTTCCGCAATTTTCTGGGATTTTTCTGTTTTAAAATAGTACTTTCAGTGAAAGATTTTTTTTTCAATTTGAAAAAAAAAAATCCTCAAAATAATTTTTCTGTTCGAAATTAACTATTGGAGGTAATTTCAAAACAGAAAATAGATTTCGCATCTTCTTAATTTGTAACTCATTCGTCATTCGGAATTATGCGAAACATTAAAGTATACTTTTGTCTTTAACGAAAAATTAATTTTTGGGTAACGGATAAGTCAGTTTTAATCACTACGAGGATTTTTTACGCTGCATCTCGTATTTTGTGTGAATTCTCGCATATTTTCAAATAAAGGGATTTTAAATTAACTCGGATATATCTGTGAAGTTTACTGCATAAAATTTGCAATTCATGGGTAAATTTATATGTACTTTTGGTTGGTAATAAATTATAAATTTAAGAAATCAAAATTGATATTGAATGGCTTTTAAAGTCATGATAACATGTTTAATTACTCGTAATCAGAATATGTACTTTAAATTGCAAGAAGTAAAATTTACAAAATATTTTTATTGAACAAAAATGGCATAAGGTACATTGTAAATCTCACATCCACTTTCGGATCAGAATCAATAACAAATATTATGAAATAAAATAATATGTAACACTTGCAACTAAATTGTTGATAAAACACGAAAATTTGCTATTAATTCTCTATTACGTGCAGGTTTTAATAGTGACAACTTTTCAACGCTATTTTTTGATTGATCTAAAAGTTTTTTGTCCTTAAAAATACAAAAGACTTTAGTTTTCGAGCGGTATCTGCCTGCATGCGTGTGAAAAATGTTATCTATTTCTCACTGAAACTTAAACTTTTCTTAAAATTACGAGAGAACTACGAACTTCATATTTCGGTTACGGGGACACGAAGGCAAAAAATTTACGAATCTAGACACATGATGTACTTAGCTCTTTCCATTGCTACTAAATCATCAATATTTTTTCGTTATTACACTATCGTATGGTTTCCTAGTATCTTTCAAACTTAAAGTTGAAGCATTAGTTATCGTTATATTGTTCTAAAAGCTAGTATATTGCATAAAACTATACGTAATCAGCTTATATGTTAACTTAGTAATTGTTCATGTTTTACTTCAAGCAAAATTAAAATAAAATGCTGTTTGGTATAAGTTTATTTATGCTATTTTACACTTAGCGCATAATTTAATCGTTATTAAAGAGTTTTTGTTAATTTTTGTCTGATTCTACTACGCTTACAATTGAGATTCTTAGAAATATGGTTACATCTAGTTTTAACATATTGGTTTGCAAGTAATTTTATTAGTTGAAGTGTATGCTCCCTATCTTTATCATCATTGCCATGATTGATCTCTTTAAATAATGAAATGCAAGTAAAATTGGCTACCACTAAATTGACAATTTTGGTTCTTATTTTGACCACACACACATTTTTGGTAAACCTTTGTTAATATACTTACGGATACACTTTTCTGTTTCTGAGCAAATTTTAACACTATCCTTAGTCGGTTTCGTCAGCCCTCCTTTATTTTTCCTATCAAATAGTAGTATGCGTTACAATATTTTTACTCCTGTTGATTATTTAACCTTATAGTAGCTCAAACTAAATTCTACGCTTCTAAATACAAACTCACTCTTATCTGTAGAAAGATACATTGCTTCCTTTCTTTGCTCTATTCGTACACTTAAATGCTGAACACGAAGTCGGCATGATTGAGTTTCATCCACCTGAAAAAAGCTGAGAAATGAAGCAAATGGTGTTCAACCACCAATATACAGTAGTACCTCCTCTAAGGGACACCTCTATTTAAGGGACATTTTTTCTGGTCATTGGGAGCTTCATGTATTTGCCTCTGAATAAGGGACACTCTATTTAAGGGACAGTTACAGAGAAAACATACAAAAATTAATGCATACAAAGTATTGAATTTACTGGAATTTGAATCTTTAACTCAATTGGAGAAAGGTTGACATGAACGTATACTGACGTATTCTAAAAGTCTTGCTAAAATTTATATGCCTGTTCATTTTCTCTCTGAGCACTTTATTCAAGTAGGCTAACAGCCGATGGATAGTCAACGGCCCACGAATAGCTTTGTGAAAAAAACTTGAGGTGTGAACACTGATTGAAATTTATACTGTATTGAATTTTAAATTGCATGAAATCAAATAAATTCATGTAAGAAATTACTTCAAAATAGTTCATGTATCTTCCAAAACTTTAGGATAATCAAATTTTTCATTAAATTTTAATTATTTAAAGAATAAATTTTGAAATTTAAATGGTTTTGAATTTATTTAGTATACATAAATCATTTTATCATTTTATCTTAAATGTTAATAGTTCATGTTTATTACGAAATTATTCTGAATTAATATCTAATCATTTCATATACCTCCGAAGAAGGGACACCTCTATTTAAGGGTGAAAATTTTCGGTCCCCTTAGTGTCCCTTATTGAGAGGTTCTACTGTATTTGCCCTCACAATGTCTGCCGCGTCTACTCCTAGGGAGAATCATTTTCCCCTCCGAACTTCGGTAGGCTGATCCATCTAGTTAAGTGAGCGAGAGCGAACCGGTTCCCATGTCTATGAATACACATAATTTTTTCTAACGAAAAGAAGTGGAGTTTGGATGGACCAAACGGACGGGAGTACTATTGGCATGATTTACGAAAAGAAAAAAAAAAATTCTACAAGCGCCAATTAGATGGAGGCTCTGTCAGAACTTGAGAGTGCTCAGTTGCGATTGTTTCAGGTAAAATAAAATCACAAGCATATCAAAATGTCCTCCCAAGTCATCTTTTACCAAATGCTGAATTTATTGCTGGAGAAAATTGAAAATATCAGCAAAACAATGCATCTATCCATCCGAGCAACAGTGCAAAAAATAGGCTCCAAGTAAACAATGTTGAAACTTTGAAATGACCAACTAAGTCTCCAGATCTTAACCCAATAGAGAACTTATTGGGTGACTTAGCAAGAAGAGTTTATGCAAAGGAGAGAGACATTTTACTGCATCAATAGAGCTGAAATCTACCATCGAAGATGAATGTAAAAAATACGTCCCGAATTTTGTCAAAATCTAGTTTTATTCATGAAAACAAGAATATTTGAAGTAATTTGAAGGGATGGCTCCCACACAAGCTTATAAATATTTGAATTTTGTCCTCATATGTTTTTTTTTTTTTTTTTTTGGCCTTAAAGATTTTACTCAGGTTCAAATATTAATCTGTAATATTTTCTGATAATGAAACAGTTACAGTTAAATTTTTTTGTCTTTTTTACTTGCAATCAAGGTTAATAATTATCACTCATATGACTTTTTGATCCTAAGATTAAGGTGTGTCCAATTTCTCAAAAAAGTGCACTGGACTTAAAGTTTTTACTCAGTGTAGGTTGGACACCACTGTTGCAAACAAACGGCAGTGTTTCACGCAGAAAAGCTGTTTCGTCAATACGTGTATATGTCCAGGTTTAATCAAACCTGGCTTCACTATTCACGTATTTTCAATCAGTTTTGATGTAAATTGTGAGTTAGTCTGTATACTTTTTATCGCTAAAGTTTTCTTTAATAGATCATTTTCGCCCTCCTTTTCTCAAGATAACGCAAAAATAGTTTCTGGTTCCATTTCTTACTCTTACTTCCAAGTGTAAGAGGCAAAGGCTCAAATTTTCTTTCCAGCAATTATCCTTTTTAACTATCTTTCTAAAGAAACACAAATAACGATTGTCAATTTAAAATGACAAATGGCTATGATTTGATCGTAGTTTGTGAAAACATTTTTGGAAGGGTCTGTGTACTCTTTACGATCTGTAAAAGAGAATGAAATCCACCTCATTTAAATCCAACATGAAATCAGACTCACATCTCACTATCAATTATACGAATCAATTCTTTACTTCTGAGAATCAGATGAAAATTCATCAATCAACGCAATTTCGAATTTCTTTGAAGAAGCATTCATCGTTGTTGGACACCCTGATGAAATTTTATGCGATTCGGAGAATTCCTTTTCAAGTATAAATGAAGCCGACTCGGATTTCTATGTACACATTAAAATATAATTAGCGGCTCACATTCTTAATTACCATTATGATCATTAGGAAGCTCAATGAAACTAGAACACATACTTTTTAAAGTACAACCGTGCCGACGTGATGAACTTTTAATTAGCTTTTAGACGTAAGTCGTCTGAACCGCCATTGTGGTTCTAGTATTAACTTTTATGGATTGGACATTTGTACGTCATCATTACTATTTATTTTCAAACCCATAGATGTGGTACTTATGAAGGATATTTAGTCAAATCATTTTTATTTTTTCCCTTTCTTTTCCTTTGGCGATTTCTAATTATGTATAACAATTATTTGACTTAAGAATTTAGTAAACTAAAGATATTAAAATAAATTCGTTTAAAATAAGTTTTCCATTTTGCTTCCTTTAAAATTATTTTATTATTATTATTTTTTTGAGCAATCACGATTGCCTATTGTTCTCACTTGACCGTCCTTGGCGTTGTGGTTCCATTTTCAACTTGGACAGTTGCCTCTGTAGCACCACCGCCCACCGGCCTCTGCAGGCGAGTCGGAATCCGCTTTTCCTGATCGGAGGCGTCCATGTCCTGTACACACACATGCTCACACACATACGTTCACATATACACACACACCTACGTGCATACACACAGGTCTCCGTACACACACAAGACTACACATGCATGCACGCTCGCCTACGCACACACACACACACACACACACACACAACTATACTCACGTAACCGCCCTGGAGGAGGGGCAAGCTTGGGAGGACAGGAGCCGTTTCTAGAAACAATAACTCCAATCAGTAGGACCCTGTCGCAACTCGTGATTGCGAAATACATAATTTAAATTCAAAATGTCAGAATTCAAATGAATTTTTTTTTTTTCGAGCAATCACGATTGCTTATTGTCCTCACTTGGCCGTCCTTGGCGTTTGGTTCCTTTTTCAGCTTGGACCAGGGGCCTCTGCAGCACCACCGCCCACCGGCCTCTGCAGGAGCGGCTCCCCCGTTCCAGAGCTATCCGCTTCTCCTGGTCGGAGGCATTCATGTCCTACACACACGCACACACACACACGACTTCACATACACACACACACGCCTACGTGCATACACACAGGTCTACACACACACACACAAGCCTACATACACACAACTATGCACACGTAACCACCCAGGAGGAGGGGCAGGCTTATGGGAACAGAAGCCGTTTCTAGAAACAATAACTCCAATGAGTAGGGTCCTGTCGCAGTTCGTGATTGCGAAAAACATAATTTGAATTCAAAATTTTAAAATTCAAATTAATTTTCTTTTTTTATATTACTTTTTAACGGTATTTTTTATGCAATTGTGCATAGGTAATTTTTTTTTCTGATTGATTCTCCTGATTGTTATGTGTCAATCGCGATATAACTTTCAATGTATAACTATTAACAAGCTGCCCAACCCTCCGAGAACGACCTCCCCCCCCCCCCCCCCCCAATGAAAACGATTTTTATACTTTGATAGGCGACATTTTGTGAGGTTTAATGCTTTGTTGCGATTAAATTTTTCAGATTTGGCAGAATAGACGTCTCAAAAATATCCCCCAGCCCCTTTTCACTCCGAGAAGCATTTGTTCTTAATTCTGGCAACCCTGATTAGTAGAGTAGTTACATATCCTGTCGTTAAAATTAGAATCCACTATAGGGGCCTTAGTTAAAATTAGTATCACTGTAGTCACGGATGCACATCCCCCTCAAGAGCAGGGGCACCCCCCTATCCAAAAAAAGAGGAAAATACCCCTTTTGATAACCCCGCTGCCCCAGTCTGCTGCGCCCCAGCGCCCGCCATTGGTGGGCACCCCTGACTGCAGTAAACTTTTCTGTAGTTAAAAATTAGTATCACTTGAGTTAAATTTCTCCCCTCCCAAAAATTTAATATTGATGAGCCCCCACCTGACCCCTCTAATGACT
>NC_072736.1:82951041-82983717 GCF_026930045.1 Uloborus diversus
TTTATTTATTTATGAGTAAAATAAACGGAATTTACCTGGGTCATTGTTTACGGTTTCTTCTAGTAGGTAACACTTTCATGTAAAAAGGAGAAAAGGGGAAAAAAAAAGGTTTTGAAGTTTAAAAATATTTTTGTTCAAAAGTTACACATTCTGGAGAATGACCCTGCAGCACTTTTTTTTTTTTTTGAATTGCACTATTTGGAGGGTCCCAATAGACATGCTGGGCCTACTATCCTGAAATTTTAAATAGGGCATTGCCTGCAATCAAGAGTTGCCGAATACATGAAAAGTTAATTATTTCATTGTGATTGTATGGAATTATCAAAAGCAGAGTTTATCCCTGAGAGCAAAGGGATGTAAGTGCACTCTATTAAAGTTTCGAGTAAAACGCGTTTTTAAAGTTCAGATCCTGGGTTGACTGTCACTGAACATTTTTTCTAAATCGTGCTGTGCATCAGCACTTATTGTCCGTTTTTCACGAGAAGGCACTTCGCCTTGCATCCTCGAACGCAGAGTTCCTTTTTACGCGGGAATGATCGGTAAGCCATCCACGCGCTTCTAAATGAGACAACTAGACAGCCTTAATTTAGGCGTGCATTTTAATGTGCAAAAAAGTTTTACTGTCCTTTACATCACTTGCATGTTGTCAGTTTAGTTATTCTCATATTTTGAAATCTGCTGCTTTTACGACAAAATTCTATGATCGGAATATACCTTCTGCCGAAAACAGCGAAATAGAATCATCGGATACCACGAGGCATACGAGGAGTCAAGTGCCTTCTCGTGGAAAACGGACAATACCTGATCGACTGTATTTAGCCCCAAAACAGAGACTTTCTTTTACCAATTGTACTGATTGTCCCTTAATTTTAAATTTGGGCACTTACATCCCTATGCTTCTCACTGCCTCAAATGATGTCACACTTTGCTTGCGTTCGACGAACCTCACCGGTTGACCGGTGAGTAACCGGTTGCTAACCGCAGCGTTCTTGAGAGCTGCCGGTTAACTGGTTACTTCCAATGTCGTTCTATGAGCCTCACCGGTCGATCTACCGGTGAACCGCAACTTAAGTTGGTTGATTGGTTGATGAAGCCACGTGACATTTTTGACCAATTATAAGTATTTTTCACATGCGTGTCATAGGCGGATTTACGGGGGTGCCAGGGGGTGCGCCGCACCCCCAAAATTTTTGGTTGGGTTTTGAAAAAAAATTGGTTTAGTATATTTCACTCAGAAACGCAGTTGGGGGAAAAAAATTCATAGCTGCTATATTAGTAAATTTACTTGAATCCAGTGTATCACCACACGTCGCTAGTGCAAGAAAAACATAACTGTACTCATATTAAGAATTAAAGTAATTTTATTCATTTGAAAAAAAAAAAAAACCTAATAAATAATTTCATGCAAATAAAGAAACTTCTCAAACAATTAATTGTTCAATGCTGTGTTAAAATTTTTGAAGGAGGACTTCCGGACATTTTGCTGCTGTTGTGCATCCAGGGGGGAAGGGGCACAAGACTGGTGACCCTCCCCACAAAATGCTGAGTAGATGTTTTTTAAAAAATATTCTTTATTATTGAAGAGAAGAAAAGATCTCATTTTGGGAAAAAGCAGTTATTTTACGAAAAAAAAAAAAAAAAAGAATGTTGGGAAAAAATCTTAATTTCTCTTTCAAAGAGAAATGTTGACATATAAATTTTTCAACAGTTTCAGATTATTGACGGCGAATTGTGTGCCTTCTCGCACAATCCTCTTTCTTTCATATCTCCCCCTCCCCCCCCCCCTTTTTTTTTCTATTTCGTTTTCATTTTTTCTATTAGTCCTCAAAATGTTTCTTCTCCAAAGCCCTTTCTCCAGTTAAAGTTATTACAGAGTACCTCAAATTTCGTTTCTTGGGCTTCACTTTGGCAAAATTTCCAAGGAAGATCTAATCACCTAAATACATCGAAAATCGTTTAAAATTCCGTTTTTGGAGCTTCAGTTTTGAAAAACTGCAGTGTCCCTAACATTACCAAATATGGTCTTACACTCATGTGTTTAAGACTTTAATTTTGGAAAATATTTGAACAAGGGCCTCTGACCCCCCTTTCTCTATCATCATCAAAGAGTGTTAATATTTTGGTTTTGAAAACTACTATTTCGAAATATTTAAGTGGGAGAATCCTTTTTTTTTTAATACCATGGATTATTGCAGAAGAACTTCATTTTTAGGACTTCAATTTCGAAAATTTTCCAGGGGAGAGCTCCAGAACACCCCGTCCGGTGTTCATCATTTGTGTTCACCAGCATCAAAAATTGTCCTCCGTAGAATTTTTGGAACTTCAATTATGAAAAGTTAAAGAGGAAGCATGAGGGAGGGGGGGGGGTTACGTATTTCTATCTGCTTTTCAAAAAATCGATTGAAGGCAGTCTATGAGTCTCATTCATAACCCAAACTGTAAATATGGACTGTAATCACATTTGTAAGACTAAAATTTCTAAAAATAGCCTTGGAGCCCCACGTACCTTTCTTGCCTCTAAAATATCACCAAGAACTGTAAAACTGCGTTTTCAAAACTACTATTTCAAATTTTTTCTGAGGCGTGAATCCCATTCCAAACCAGTAGCTAGATTCACCCATTGCTTCTAATATCGACTTAGAAGCAGTATTCGTTTAAGACTTATCGTTTAAGACTTTTTCTGCAGTTTGAAATGTTAAGAATTGCCCATCCCCTAATCTTACTAAATAAGGTTTACATCGCGTTTTTTAGACTTAAAAGTGTGTCCCGCCCTAAAATTATTTTCTGATTTCGCCACTACCTTGTTATTCCGGAAATACCCCCCCCCCCCCCTCCTCAGATCCCTGTTATTGTTGCACCCCCAAATATTTCGGCCTAAATCCGCCTATGATGCGTGTTATTCGTCTGCGCCATGTCTGCGCAAGTAACCGGTGATCAACCGTAAGCGTTCGATGAAGCATTGCTTCGTGAACAACCGGTTAATAACCGCTGATGTCATTGTTGTCACGTGATTAACCAATCGGTCGCTACCGGTCATGCTCATCGAACGAGGGAAGGGGTTCATGAAATAGTCGCAGTTTGTGACAGGGGGAGGGGGAGAGTGACATCACGCATTTTTGTTGAAATAAAAACATTTTTAATAACAATATCGGATTGAAATACAGTTTGACACGTGACAAAGGAAGGAGGTTAGATCAGGGGCGTAGCTAAGGGGGGGGTTTTGGGGACAAAACCCCCCCCGAAAAGTTAGTCTCAAAAAAAAAGAGAAAAAGAAGAGAGAAGAGAAAGAAAAAAAAGGAAGAAAAGGAAAAAATTCCAAGCGATTATATATATATATATATATATATATATATATATATATATATAAAAGAAGTAACCCCCCCCCGAAAGTCGGGTCTAGCTACGCCACTGGGTTAGATGAAGTAAGACACTTTGTGGCAAAGAACGGAGGAGGTTGAAAAGAAGTGGCATCTTTACGAACATCCCTTTGGTAAGATAAATAAATACCTTTGTGCTGAATAGTAAAGTCAGAACAAACAACGTAAGTAGAAGCACAAATTTGTAAATTACAGCAGACACGTGTTTCGGCGTCTGCTGTAATTTACAAATTTGTGCTTCTACTTACGTTGTTTGTTCTGACTTTATTATCCCTTTGGTAGTTTTACTTTTTGCTGTATTTTCTTCATAACATATATTCATGAGTTTGTTATGATAAAAGGTTAAGAAAACATTTTAACATACTCCTGAAAATTAAGTGACGTTACGTCGACACTAAAGTTTTATAACTTCAGCTCTCCCCTGCCAAACTTCTGAACTCGCCATCAAAAGTATTACCTAGATAAAAAAAAGTCTAATATTACTTGAGCAATAAGCTCTGTATGAGCCATGATATTAAATAATTAAAAATCAATTTTTTATCAAAATGATTAGCATGCTATTTTAATACTAATAGCTGTCAATTGTTTTTTTACAGCCCCCTCCCCCTCTTTTTCATGATTTCTTTATAGCATCATGTAAAGCAAATTTTTCATATTTATCAAAAAGAAAAAAATTCTCGACAAAGAAAGTAATGTCATCAATAATACTTTAAACGGTTTGTGGTGTTTAAATATTTAAAAAAAGTGCAACAGTCAGTTTTCATATGTTAATAAAATTTATTTTTTTTATGGTAATGAGATAAGATTTTTAAAATAAAATAAATTCAACGAACGCGTAATTATAGTGAAACAATTTTTCTTGCACAAAAATAAAAGTTAAAAGGCTTCGTCAATTATATCAAGAATCCTTCTCTCAAGTTTCTTCTGTGTCTTCTGTACATGCAGTGATGAAAGTACTTGCCCTCTCTTACGTATTGTGCTGATTGTCGTACTCTCTGAGCAACAAATACATACTAATGTATGCAAGTCAAATTCTACCTAAAACTCTCAAATGCAAGTAAAAATCATCTATTTATATCTTCTTCATATGCATTAAGTAGTGAATTTTAGCGGAAGGACACACGGGCTCTCACCCCACCCGAAGAGATAAATTATTCTAAACTATCCCAGTAAATGTTTTTTATATCATTCCTCCTTAGCATAAATAAAATTCTTAAAACCTATCTTAAAATACACACACATACACACGAAACAAAAAAAAAAAAAGTTGAATACTGTTTTGGCACTTTTTACTGTCCAATCCCCCCACCAAAAAAATATTTCTGTGTCCACCACTGAATGCAAAGATGAAAGTACTTGCCGACTTCTGAAGTATTATGCTGAGTGTGGTACTCTCTGAGCAACAAATACGCATCTGTGTACATAAGTCAACTTTATCAAATCTCAACCATTCAAGTTATCTATCTCTTCTGCGTAATGCATATAGACATCTGTGGTATATACGAGGGAACCTGGGGTGTAATGTAATGTAATGTTTAATGCAAATGCACTGATGAAAGTACTTGCCGACTTCTGAGACATTCTGCTTAGTGAGGTACTCTCTGAGCAACAAATACTTATGTATGTATGTGTGCAAGTTAACTCAATAAAGTCTCTCCCATTCAAGTTGAAGCGATCTATCTATTCAGTGTATACATATGCAGTGATGTGAAAGTACTTGCCAACTTTTGAGGCATTGTGCTATGTTTCAGTACTCTGTAAGCAACAAATACTTATCTGTGTATCTAGGTCAACTTTATCAACGCTCTCCCATTCAAGTTATCTATCTCTTCTGTGTGATGCATATGCAGTGATGAAAGTACTTGCCGACTTCTGAGGCATTCTGCTGAATGTAGTACTCTCTGAGCAATAAATACTTATGTGTGTATGCAAGCTAACTCAATAAAGTCTCTCCCATTCAAGTTGAAGCTATGTATCTATTCAGTGAATGCATATGCAATGATGAAAGTACTTGCCGACTTCTGAGGCATTGTGCTGAGTGTGGTTATCTCTGAGCAACAAATACTTATCTGTGTATGTAGGTCAACTTTATCAAGGCTCTCCCATTCAAGTTATCCATTTCTTCTGTGTGATGCATATGCAGTGATGAAAGTACTTGCCGACTTCTGAGGCATTCTGCTGAGTGTGGTACTCTCTGAGCAGCAAATACTTTTGTATGTATGCAAGTTAACTCAATAAAGTCTCTCCCATTCAAGTTGAAGCTATGTATCTATTCAATGAATGCATATGCAATGATGAAAGTACTTGCCGACTTCTGAGGCATTGTGCTGAGTGTGGTTATCTCTGAGCAACAAATACTTATCTGTGTATGTAGGTCAACTTTATCAAGGCTCTCCCATTCAAGTTATCCATTTCTTCTGTGTGCTGCATATGCAGTGATGAAAGTACTTGCCGACTTCTGAGGCATTCTGCTGAGTGTGGTACTCTCTGAGCAGCAAATACTTATGTATGTATGCAAGTTAACTCAATAAAGTCTCTCCCATTCAAGTTGAATCGATCTATCTATTCAGTGTATACATATGCAGTGATGAAAGTACTTGCCGACTTCTGAGGCATTGTGCTGGGTTTAGTACTCTCTAAGCAACAAATACTTATCTGTGTATGTAGGTCAACTTGATCAAGTCTCACCCATTCAAGTTATCTATCTCTTCTGTGTAATGCACATGCAGTGATGAAAGTACTTGCCGACTTCTGAGGCATTCTGCTGAGTGTAGTATTTTCTGAGCAGCAAATACTTATGTATGTAGGAAAATTTACTCTATCAACTTTCTCACAT
Source organism: Uloborus diversus (assembly GCF_026930045.1). Lineage (NCBI taxonomy): Eukaryota > Metazoa > Arthropoda > Arachnida > Araneae > Uloboridae > Uloborus > Uloborus diversus. Next base: position 82,957,255 of record NC_072736.1, read on the forward strand.
TCAAGTTTTCTATCTTTTCTGTGCATGGTGATGGTTTTTCAAAAACAATTGCGTTAAAAATATCACACAGGAATATGTGATCGACATAAATATCTATTTTTCTGACTTAATTATCATCATTTATTCTTCATTACGCATAAATTTATCTCAATTTATATTTATAGACAAATATATATCTATGTGGGATGTGTGTGTGTGTGTGTGTGTGTGTGTGTGTGTTTTTTTTTTTTTTTTTGATGAAAACTCGAAAACCTTTTTTCTATAATTTAATTCAAGTTACCCTTAGTTTTCCCTCTAAGTTTCATCATATGCCCTCTTATTTTGTAATATATGTACGGTATAGCTTCAGCTACTTTTACAATAACAGCACTGCCTCTCTGGTGCATTTATGCAGTGATGAAAGTACTTGCCCTCTCTGATTTATTTTGCTGATAGTGGTCTCTGAGCAACAGATGCAGTCGAGCTCGCTTATAACGAACGCGAAGGGACCACAACATTTTCTATGTCTTTATGTGGAGTTATTAGTCTAAAGCAGTGGTACCCAACTTACGACCCACGGGCCGTATGTGGTCCTGTAGTTGATCTACGTTTCCAGTTGTTTTGTTCCATGTTACGAGTCGAAAAATATATTCTGGAAGTTTCCAAAACAATTGGTTATCTGCATTCGGTATTATAAATGATTGTAGCTGATTTGAGACAAATACTCAGAAACTGGTCTCATAAAACAAACTGAAACTTCTTATCAGCAAAATAAGCATGCAGCAAAGATGACAACAACCCTTGGTTTGTAATTTTCTTTGTTTTTCCTTGTTTTCCCATGTTATCTAGAATTTTTTAAAAATTATACCTAAATTTAGTATTTGTTCTGCCTCGCAAGATTCATCTTAATATGATATGTGACCCTCGCGTAAAAACATTATTGGGCACCACTGGTTAAAACAGGTGAAAAGAGATTTTCTGTCGTCCCATTATGTAAAAACTCAATTCCGTAGTAAATGAATTCTGTAAAAGAGGTTTCTCTGCCATCAAAGTGTTAATGCAGAGAAACAACCTTACTACAATATGTAATGAAAAGTGAGTGATAATGAACAACTGCTATTACATTGTGCCTGTAATTAGCTATTGAATAGAAGTAAATTTAAAAAAAAATACATGGGTCAAAGATTAGCCAATCACGAGCTACTTTCAAAAAGCACATGTTCAAAATGTGAAGAGTTGTTCGTTAAAAGAGGTGGAGGAAAAAATGCAGTCCCATTCTCATATAAATAATGGCGGTGATCGAGTAACCCGCGTGCTTCAACAATGAAACTCGCACCACGGCATGATAATTTGATAATATGTTTTGGTAATGTTTAACATGCAGAGAAAGGCTTTATTGTGACAAAGCTGAACTCGATCCGGTAACTTAACAGCTTTACTGGTAAGACTGTGCCATTTCAGGGGAGTGAAGAAACGAAAAAAACGGTCAGCAATGAGCGCTACCTACTGGAGTTTATGGTTCATCCTATGTAAGTTGGTCTTGGTTCATCCACTGGAGTTAGGGTTACAATTTCAACTATCAAAATATCACCAAACAGGCAAAGGTTTCGTTCAAATGGAGAAGAGTAGAAGCAATTTTCACTCATCATACCTTGACGGGCGACTTTATGGTTATGTAATAAATGTTATATAATTTGCCAATGTATTTTCTACCAGTTGTGTAGTGAAGAAAGGTTAGGGATAGGTTATAACCTCTTCCATGAAGAAACAAAATTTATAGCAATACAGCGTCAATCAAAAAAATTCTTTTCAAAAGAAAAAAAATACAATTTTGATATGCGTCTACCGCTCTACCTATTGATTTATTTATCTATCAGTTATTTGTCTATTTGTGTATATCTATTCACCAATCAATATTTGTCTTTCTTCTTCAATTCTCGATCAATCTCTCTATCCATCCGCTTATTTATATCTATCTATTACTATCTATCTACCTATCTATTTATCTATCCATCGATTTAGATTTATACATTCATTTATCTCACTATCTATGCCTATCTTGATACCTTTCTATATGTTTATATTTATCTATTTATTTTTATTGCATATCTCTTTATATATCTGTCGATTTATATCAAAAGGAGGACAGATAGGTATAGATTGAGGTATCAATAAATTTGTTCATTCATTTATCTCTATTATTGATACCTATTTATATCCATCTATTTATACCTGTATCTTGATACCTTTCTATATGTTTATATTTATCTATTTATTTTTATTACCTATCTATTTATATATCTGTCGATTTATATCAAAAGGTAGATAGATAGGTATAGATTGAGAGATAAATAAATTTGTCCATTCATTTATCTCTCTATCGATACCTATTTATATCCATCTATTTATACCTGTATCTTGATACCTTTCGATTTCTTTATCTTTCTACATCTATCTGTCTATCTATCCATCCATCTATTTATATTTATCTATTTCTTTTCATCTGCCTGTCTATTTCTATTTTCCGATTTATGCCTATCTATACCCATTTATATCTATCTATTTATCTAACTATCTCTCTATCTGTACCTATTAATATCCATCTATTTATTCCCATATCTTTACACCTGTCTATCCATTTATCTGTATCTACCTATCTGCGTTGGTCTTAAAATATATGAGAATTTTAAACCCCCCCCCCCTCCACCATAAAAACTTTCTCGCTGTTAAAAAAGATCTATCGTGAAAGCTTTCTGAAAGACTTATAGCTTACGTCTCAACAGCATCAAAAAGGAAAGGAAGAACTAAGTCATGATGAAGAGTGACTTAATAAGTTTGTAAAACATTGTGTTTAATCCTTTAGTAGACAGGTCTCAAGGTCTCGTTAAAGGAAGAAAATCTTCCTCATTTATTTAACTTTTTTTTTTTTTTAAGCGAGAAAGAATTTTTGGAACATCTCTTACGTCACTCTGACGCCATTCCCCTAAGCTGAGCACAGCAAAGCGGAAAATTTCGCGAATAAATTTGGTCGCGCGTAATTCGATTTTTATTTCCTGTTTAAGGATGAACATAGGAATTCGGAAGTTGCATCTGAATAAATTATTTATTTTGATAATTTAATACACATAAAATAATCCCCTGCTCAACTTTCAACTACTCTGTGCAAATAATTTACTCAAATAATTATTTATTCTGTTCTAAAGAGCGTGTTTTCTCGTTAAGGAAAAGAAAACCTTCTACTCATGTAAAGCAGGGTGTCAGTTGGTTTGTCTGTCTACGTGCTTTCATAAGCCCAGATAAATCGTGCTTTACTGTCATGAAATTGGCAACACCTTCTGTTGCATTGCAATATCAAGTTTAAATCTAGAATTTTTTTTTTTAAATTTTTGATTCAACGTTTATCCCTTTTTTTGGCCTGAATTTCACAGGTTTATGTGACCAAAGTACTGCCTTTATTGATCGCAGAGCGGGGAGAGGGGAAGGAATCAGTGCATCATCAAAACCTGCTATTTTCTATAAAGTACTGTGTAGTTTGAAGAATTAATTAATTAATGGACTTTTGAGAAATGCTCGAAGGGGTCTAGTTTCCCGAACTTCTCATTAAAGTCTTTCTTAATACAGTAAAACCTGTCTACAACGATACTGTTGGAACCTAAGAAAAATATCGTAATAGACAGGTTATTGTTATAGACAGTTTGATTATTCATGCTGACATTTTGCTGGGGACAAAAAAAATATTGTTATAGACAGGTTATCGTTATAACAGTATCGTTATACACAGGGTTCACTGTATTCCATCCGTTCTTGTAGCTTTTCGATATTTTTAAGAAACATTCGGGAAATAACTTGAAAAACTGTAAGATATAAAAATGCTTTCTTTTAGTGTTTTACAATTTATTCTCTTCGAGTTTCAATAAAATCTAAAATTCAAAAAATATGTCCTCTCCTCCCTTGAAACTCAGAAAATTTCCTGTTTTTACCTTAATAAAGAACTAAAACCAAGGACGGATACAAGGAAAGGGCGATGGGGGCGATCGCCCCTCCCTTGAGGGACACTCCATCGGTAATTTTTCGAAAATGAAGTTCTAAAAACGCAAATTTAGACGAGAGTCATTTGAACGAAGCCATTGCCTGTTTGGTGATATTTTGACACTTGAAATTGTAACCCTAACTCCAGTGGATTAACCCACTATTCCAGTAGGCAGCGTTCATTGTTGACCATTCTTTCGTTTCTTCATTCCCCTGAAACGACACAGTCTTACCACTAAAACAGTTAAGTGACCGGATCAAGTTCAACCTTGTCACGATAACGCCTTTTCCTGCATGTTAAACATTACCAAAACGTATTATCAAATTATCATGCCGTGGCGCGAGTTTCAGTGTTGAAACTCGCGGTTTGCTCGACCACTGGCTATTATTTATATGAGGATTAGGAGCCAATCGGAACGGTATGAAAATGGCAAAGGCAAGTTTCGTGGAGAACTTGAGTGATCTCCATGGAGCCCTAAGGTTCCGTGGAACAACTTATGAAATGATGAGATAGAGCATTATTGTTTCTTTTAGGAGGGAAGAGTAGGGCCCGATCAAACTATACTAGGGCACTGGCCCTAGAGTTCATTTGGGCCCTCCTTTCTTTTAATAGGAATATGAATACAACTAAAAGTGATCAGAAGAAAATTTCGTTTAAATGCAATATCCACTCCATCTGTACATATTGCAATATAAGTTCAATGAAATATTATAAGAAGTTGCTTTATTAACCCCCGACACTCAAAGGAAGGGGGTTATAAGTTTGACGTGTCTGTGTATCTGTGTGTTTGTGTATCTGTCTGTGGCACTCTAGCGCCTAAACGGGTGGACCGATTTTGAAAAACTTTTTTTTGTTCAAAAGGAGAGTTGATCGAGAGTGTTTTTAGCTGGGTTGCATCTTTGGATGGCATTAATTAACGAAGATGTTAATTAAAAACCTCAACAAGGATTTTCGCGATTTTTGCAGTGAAAACATATTTAAAAAATTCAAAATTTAATACCAAAATAAAGGGAATTTTTTCCCGCGTCTGATAGAATGTGTTTGGAACTTCCATGTTTCATAGAATTCGAATTTTAACGTTTTTTTAAAGCAGATTTTAATAACAGCTAAGCCTTTATTCACGCGATTGATAACCAAAGCCGACAAGGAAATAAAACGCAGTGATTTAAAATTTTTATCTGTTGCCAGTTTCTATTTAATAGCAAAAAAAAAAAAAAAAAAAAATACTTGACATTGATTTTTAATAATATAAGGCTTTTAAAAGGATTTTCGATTTTTTCTCTTGATTCTACAGTTGCGACTCAGACGGGGTTTGTAAAATTTTTAATTTTATCGCTGCTTGTTACGCATATATACTGAATGTTTAATTTAAACCACAAATAATAGGAGAAAATTAAAGAAAGCGAAACAGAAAACAATTTTTCAAACTTTTTGTTCTTAAGAATTTTATATTTAAAGCCATATCAGGGGCGCCCCGATGGGAGATCATTGGGGGATCACCTGTGACCTTCCAAAAATTTCCTTATTCCACAAAGTTTGTCTGACTATTCGGCAAAATTATCATTATTCTGCGAAATTTGGATTTCCAGTCGGCGAAATTTGCAACTCCATTCTGCGGCAACTATCTATATGCGGCATATTACTATCAACATTCGGCAACATTTGAAGTTATAATCGGCAAATTGAAAATTCCCGCCCTTCCAAAAATTTTGTTCGGGGCACCCCTGAGCCTATTGCATGCAATGTAAGTTTAAAAAGAAATGTGGGCCCCAAAATTTGGGGGTCTCTCGACTTATGGGCAGTTGGCCCCTTCCATAAATCAGCCCTGGGCTGGAGAGTTGATATATATTTGTGCAACTAGCGGATGCTCAAATGCAAGAAGTTGGAGGACATAAATCGTGACATGTATTTCTCGGAACACCTTGCGCGTTGAACTCAACACATTTGGATTTTCCGTTTGTTTTGAAATTGCCGTTGCTCAGTTACCACTTCCTCTTTTCACCCTTCCTTTTTTAGCGTGTACAGGAATATTACGGAAGCATTTTTTTTTCTTCAAATTTCTGCTTCTGACATAATATCAGGTAAAATGGCTTTTCCACACCTATGTAAACATCAATACCTCAAGTTACACAAATTTTCAAATTTTTGTTAGTTTTTACTTGCTTGAAAAAAACTAATAAATTTCCTCATTTTCAAAAAAAAAAAAAAGCCGCGATTTGAATTAAATATATATTTGGCCCCTCCCCCTCCTCATCCCAAAGGGTCACACTCCACCTTACCTTCTTCCCTCCCCATGTCCTATGTCACACTATGTTTCAAAAATATATTTTTACAAAAAATGCGTAATGTCACACTTCTTGTGACACTCCCCCCCCCCCTTATTACAAATTCACTAGCCTTCCATGGGCTTATCCAGAAGGTGGAAGCAAGGGAGGGCAGTTGCCCCCCCCCCCTTCCAATATAAAAAATATTTGAAAAAAAAAAAAACTTAAATTGACGGTTGCTTTAATTTCTAAATTTATCAATGAGTTTGGCTGTTTTAAATTTGTCTCAAAGTTAGAAAGCGTCTACATCTTCTTTGGGAGTCCATTGAAAAGGGAAAGTTATTGGTGCTTAGTTAAGTTAATATCGCTATCAATTTAGAATTACATTGCTTCCAAAATTTTGGAGGGTGGGGGCAATAGACATGTCCACTAATTGCTCAAATGATGGGCCTGCTCAGGGAGCCCCGAACTTAAGTTTGGGAGGGCAGAAACTCGAATTTGCTGAATTTAACTCCTGTTTTCCGTCAGAAAAATTTGCCGAAGAAGGAAGAAAATTTTGGGCTAGTCACAGTGACCTCTCGTGACCTCCCATCAGAGCTCTCCTGGGCCTGCCCGTCCCCCTTCCATGTTGAGCTGCATACGCCCTTGGACCCTTCTCCCTCAACAGAGCGTGACATCATTTGTGGACTCAATGCTGATGAAATTTAGCTTTCTCAATGTGAATAAATTCCATTACTAACCTCCGACACACAAAGGAAGGGGGTTATAAGTTTGATGTGTCTGTGTATCTGTGTATCTGCCTGTGGCACTCTAGCGCCTAAACGGATGGACCGTTTTTGAGGGAAAAAAAAGTTCGAAGGGAGAGTTGATCGAGAGTTTTCTTAGCTAGGTTGCATCTTTGGATGACATTAATTAACGAAGATATTAATTAAAAAACCTCTAAAAGGTTTTTCGCGATTTTTGCAGGAAAAACATAGTTAAAAATTTTAAAATTTAGTACCAAAATACAGAGAATTTTTTTCCGCGTCTGATAGAATGTGTTTGGAACTTTCATGTTTCATAGAATTCGAATTATAATGTTTTTTAAAGCAGGTTTTAATAACGACTAAGCCTTTATTCACGCGATTGATAACCGAATTCATTGTTGGCCGACAAGGAAATTGAAAGCATTGATTTAGATTTTTTATCTGTTACCAGTTTCTATTTAATAGCAAATAAAATACTTGACATTAATTTTTAATAATATAAGGCTTTTAAAAGGATTTTCAAATTTCCTTCTTGATTCTACAGTTGCGACTCAATCGGCGGTTTTTAAAATTTTTAATTTTATCGTTACTTGTTTTTCATTGACCAGTCGTTCTCAGTTCTCTTGCTTATAACCATCCTTTTGAGTCACAATTCCCTCCTGGAACTCTGCTTTCTGATAGTGGTGTCAATCTAATGATAGTGTTGTCGATTTATCGATAATTCTTGGTTATCAAATGTTTTGAAAGTTATTTTTTCTTCCCCATCGAATTTAAAATCCTCATTGTTTTGAAATTTTCAGTTCTATGTTTTGTCGCTTTTTTGATGAAGCATATTCTGCACAGCACAACATACTTTGCATTATTTTCAGGGGTGCTCACAGGGGGAGGGGGGGGAATTGTGGCGCAAGTAGCACCATCTTAATTTGGAAAGAGGGGATTTTAATAATTTATTTATGCATTTATCAAAATTTATTTATTGATTTATTTTCAATTTAAATTATTTATTTTATTTTATTTTATTCTGTTTATATTTTATATAGTTTATTTATTTAGTTTATGTGCCTGTGTGCGTATGTATGTCATCGGCATGTCACAGAACTTTTCCAATGAAATAATAATAATAATAATAATTAAAAATAAATGAATAAATAAATAATATTTTAGAAAATAAATAAATAGAAAAAAATAGAGCTAAAACATAAAAAAAGGAAAGAGGGCTAAGAAAAATGGGAGAGAAGGATTCGCGCCATTGAACTTGGGAGGGGGGGCACATTTGATTGCATTAAGTATGAAACTGCAATATGTGGACGTCGTAATGGAGCATTTATTGTAATTTTGTCTTTCCTCAGCTCCACTAATGTTTACCCCCCCAAGCTTTTATAGACCTAAACAATGAAGACATATTTTATACATTATATTTAAAAAAAGTTATACTCATTAGATACTCTCGCAAGCATTTTAAACAAACTCTGTTTTCAACAGTCGCGGCTGCATGGAGAGATAGTGGAAAATTGCGACTCCCATGAGAGTCAAACATATATGAATGAACTAAAATTTTGTAAATTTCCCCCCTTTACAGCATTTTTTTCGAATTAAAATAACGAATGAACTGCCCGGATTCAGATCAGGGCTCTTGCCCCGGGTAGTAAATTTAAACGTAGCTCCAAAACGAAGATCCAAAAGAACGCAGTGACCTCCTTGACGAAACTAAAGAAGGCTTAAAATGGCGTTTTTAGGACTTTAATTTTGGAAAATTTTGCTGTTTGAACCACCGATCTTAAGGACCTACTTAAATCTCTGAAAATGTTGGCTTTAAAATCGAAAATGTGTTTTCAGAGGACAGTCCTTCTTAATGTCATAAAAAATTGCTTAATGACATTTTTCGTATTTCTTTTTCGAAATTTTTGCGATGGAGGGCCCCGAAATCCATTCCCAAACATTACTACCAAAGAAAGTCTCAATTAGCGTCTTTAAAGAGGTCCCTAATCCCACCTCCTCAGTTTGAAATTGACTTCAGTTTCAAAAAACAGTTCGTGAGGGCACACTGAACCCCCGCCCGCTCTTTGTTCCATCGTTATCAAACAATGCCTAAAATGGTATTTTGGGACTTCAATTTCTAAAACACTCTAGAGGAGAACTGCCTGGCTTATATGTAACTTTTCACGGCGCTAGGGCATATACTCATCAATCGTCGAAGTGAGGTGGACAAAAGTCTATAGTTGTGTTTTTCAGATATTAATATCGAAAAATATCCGAAAGATCCGCCGAAGCTTCCCAGTTTTGTTAACGTCACAAAAGATAGCATAAAATTGCGCTTTTAGAAATATCCGCCTGGGAGCCCCAAAACCCTTCCTTCCCAAAAATAGCCTAAAATGAATTTTAGTTCCGGAAAATATTTCGGTTCGGAATTTTTTCACGTTTCCCCTATCGTTTTCAAATATAGCCAAAAATGCATTTTTGAAACAATAGTGCCGAGAAATTACCGGAGGAAAGCCGCCAGATCCCCTATCGTCCCCAAAGGCAGCCTAAATTTACGTTTCAAACTTCAATTTCGAAAACTTTCAATGGGAGATAATTGAATCTCCCTCCCTCTAGCAATGTCAACAAAGATAACCCAAAACTGCTTGTTTAAAACTTCAGTATCGGAAAATTTTCGGGAAGAGCGCCGATCTTTCCTAAGATACGGTCACAAAAAATAGCTTCGAATTGATTTCAATTTAGAAAGAATTTTAGGAGAGAACTCCAACAATATTTTTCCCCTGAAGTCTCAAAAAAGTTCTTAAAATAGCGATATTTGACGTCAATTTCGAAAATTTATCCATGCACCTTGAATATACACGACTCTTTTCTCCTTGTAACCAAACACAACCAAAGATTACTAAAACTTTTTTTCGTACGCCAATTTCGATAATTTTCTTGGAGCAACCCCGCCTCCCCTGATTCCCCCTCCTCCGTCCTTTGCCTGATGTCACCGAAGACAGAGTATAAAATGCGTTTTTACGACAAGTAAATTTTGGTATCTATTACTTTCTTCAACGATATTAATTGTACCTAAGAAATTTCTTACTATGAAACTTTTCTTCCTTTTTATAAATTCATCATTCTTGGTTTTTTTTTTTTGAGCAATCACGATTGCTTATTGTTCTCACTTGACTGTTTTGATGTCCTTTGATTTTATTTTCCACCGCCACCTTCTGCAGCATCACCGTCGACCGGCTCCTCACAATGCTGCTCTGATAGCGAAAGCCGTCTCCAGGTTGCATCCATGTCCTACACACACGCGCATACATACACAACTACACACACACGCACGCACGCACACACACAGAAACACATACACACACATACACCGACACACACACGCACGCACGCACACACACAGAAACACATACACACACATACACCGACACACACGTGCACATACACACACATACACCGACACACACGTACACATACACACACATACACCGACACACACGTACACATACACACACATACACCGACACACACGTACACATACACACACATACACCGATACACACGTACACATACACATACAGACACCTACACACACGTACACATACACACACATACACCGACACACACGTACACATACACACAGGCATACATACAGACACCTACACCTACACATACACACAAAAACATGCACACAACTGCTCACACATTCATGCATACATACAGACACCTACACACACACACACAAAAACATACACACACATACACACTACCCACACACTTATGCCAGCACACAGACACAAACACACATGCCCACACAAACATAAACATACCCCCCCCCCCCCATTTACACACATTCATACACACAACACACATACCCCCCACACACAAACACACACGCCTACATACACACACTCGCGATTGCGAAAAACATAATTTGAACTCAAGATGACAAAATTCAAATTATTTTATTTTATTTTTTTATTTATTTAATTTATTTTTTTTTAATTAGTACTTGATATAGAAATTTGAAGAAATATTTATATGGACGTCAAAGAATAGTCAAAATATGCAAATTACTCTAGAGGGGCGGCACATTAGGTCCTTGCACACGGGCGGCCGACACCCTAGGATCGGCCCTGGGGGCTCCCCGGTGGGAGGTCACTGTGACCTTCCAAAAAATTTCCTTATTCGGCAAATTTTGTGACAAATCAACAAAATTATCAAAATTCAGCAATTTTGTCTGAAGATTAGGTAAAATTATCATCATTCGGCAAATTGTCAAACGATTCGGCAAAATTATCATCATTCGGCAAATTGTCAAACGATTCGACAAAATTATCAAAATTCGGCAATTTTGTCTGAAGATTAGGCATAATTATCATCATTCGGCAAATTTTGTCTGACGATTCGGAAAAATTATGATTCGGCGAAATTTAGAGTTCCATTCGGTAAAATTTGGAGCACCATTCTTCAAACTGAGAGTTTCCTCTCTCCCAGCAATTTAATTTCGCCCCCCCCCCCCCCTCCCCACCCGATTGTTACTTTTGTTGTTGCAGGTATTGGCTTTTCTCCTATAAAAACCGATAGAATCCACTAAACATCGTCCACACGATTTCGGTGGAGCTCGAACTCGACTACACTCTGTATTGCGAAAAAAGTAAACTAGATGGCAGCACCACAGCTTTAAGATTTACACGAAAACGTAATTAAGGAGTTGAAACAATATGATTTCACCAACTTTTCATGTAAAATCAGTGATGAAGCCCAACATACGGCCCGCGTGTCACCTGCTCGTATTCGGCCCGCGAAGCTGATTCGTGTGACCCGTTGTTTTGTTCAATGTCATCAAATTTTGAACCAAATTTTTAGATATTGCAATTTTCTTATGTTATTTGGAAGAGTTAAAAATATTTTGGAATTTTATATGTGCTTTGGCCCATGAGAGTCATTTTGATACAATTCTTAGTTCGTAGTTTTCTTATGTTATTTGGAAAAATCTAGAAATATATTTGAAATTTGTTGCACACCACTGATGTAAATGATAAAGAAAAGAAAAAAAAAAGATTATAATTTACACATTTTACAATGCTTCTAACATAGGCGTATCTGGGAGGAAGGGGGGAGGGAGTTGAATTTGAGGACGCAACCCTCTCCTAAACTCAGAACGCAGTTTGACATTAAAGTGGCGATTTGATGGAACATACGAAAGCATAGCACTGAGCTGTCGTAAAAGATATTTCTAAGATCTGTGTGCTAAAGATGGTAATAGGATGGAGGAAAGATCATCTGACGCAGTAAACGAACCTTATCATTGCATGTCGTAGTTAAATACGCACCTCAGGTCCTGTCAATTCATCATCATTATCATCGTTATAAGCAAAACGCAAGGCAGTGTTCCAATGCCCTCCTTTAAATATTTTTTCACAATGACATTTTAATGACCTTCGATCTCCCGTTCTCGTTAATTGATAAAATCACTTAATCAGCACATCTAATGATTTCTTCTCTGTCACGCTTTCTGAGTTACAAGTCTATATTACAGCAACACTCGTTTATTCAAGATCATTCGCAAACTCGATTATTGCGAGTTATCAACTATTGGATCTCAAGTTCTCGATTATTGGATCTCGAGTTCTCGATTATTGAATCTTGAATTATCGATTATCACATCTCGAATTCTCGATTATTGGATCTTGAATTCTCGATTATCGCATCTCGAGAAAGATCTCGATTATCAATCACTCGATTATCAGAAGCGCTCGATTCCCAAGATCTCGATTATCGAAAGTTCTCGATCATACCCATCACTACTGGACCACTTTCTGATCCTCCCCCCCTCCCCCAACCGTTATTGAAATATTGATCAGCCGACCTCTGATTGGTTCGTTCGATTCTTTATTAACGTTACTTTTTTAAGATATTTGTTAAGATTTTAAAATAAGGAGTATTTAGATGTTGTACATACTCATATAACAATGGTTTTAAGCTTTTGTTAAAAACAAATGATAAAAATATTTTTAAATAATGTTACCGTTAGCAATTTTAGGGCTCTTGAGGACTAAGTCTCCGGCATCTTAGACCTGTGCAAAAGTAGGGCCCTGGTTGTGCCTTGTCCATTTTTTTTTCTTCTTTTTTTTTTACATCATCAGGAATATTTCATGATACTTGTTTGTGCAATTTAATTACTATGTTTTAGTTTAATCATCATTCAAGTGTCAGAAAAATGTATTAAGACAGGTCTCCTGATATATTTGTAAATTAAAAACTGAATTTTTCCTGAAAAAAAAAATGATGTGATAAATGATAGGGACTGATAATTTGGAAATTTTGTATTCAAGTGAAGTTTCACTTTTTACGTTCATCTATGTTGATGTTTTTTCTGAAAAAAATAGATAAAAAAAGCAATTTTACCCCCCATCCCGCTATTTTTTAAAAAAGTAAAATCTGCTTAAGTCAAACCTTGAATGAACGCAAGCTATAGCGACAAAAATTTGTCCTCTTAATAAATATTAAAACAACGAGTTAGCTCATTCTCGTCGTCATGGTAATCTGAAAGATTAGAACAACATCAACTTTGGTCAAGTGAGGATAATAAACAATTCGTAATTGCTCAAAAAGAGAGAGAGAGAGAGAGAAAAAAAAGACCTGTGACCCCCCACTTCCCGCAATCAACTCTAATTTGAATTCTGAAACTTTGAATTCAAATTATGTTTTTTGCAATCACGAGTTGCGACATGATCCTACTCATTGGAGTTATTGTTTCTAGAAACGGCCCCCTCCCCAAGCATATCCCTCCTCCTGGTTGGTTATGTGTGTAAAGTTGTGTGTGTGTGTGTAGACTTAAGTGTGTGCACGTAGGTGTGTGTGTGTGTGTGTGTGTATGTGTGTAAAGGCGTGTGTGAGTGTGAATGTGTATGAGCATGCGTGTGTAGGACATGGACGCCACCGTCCAGCAAAAGTGGATTCTGGGGGGCAGTGCTCAGGACCAGAGGAGCCGCACCGGTGGGCGGTGGTGCTGCAGAGGCCCCTGGTCCAAGCTAAAAAAGGAACCACAACATCAAGGACGGTCAAGTGAGAACAATAAGCAATCGTGATTGCTCAAAAAAAAAAAAAAAAAAAACTTAAATCGTTCGAGTTTGTTTCCCTGTTCAAAGAAATGTCATTAATTTCAGTCATTCTGTGTGGATAAATGTTTTGCTTTCTATCGGAAATAACTGACATGCGGTTATGTGGAACATTGCGCTTTGTTCGACGAACATGCGGAAGGAAGAATCTTCTGTTGCACCAAATATGGTGATAAGACAGTTCTTTGATGCTCTTGACCATCATCTATTGCAAAGGCGCGGCGGCTTATATCCAAACCGCATGATGCAACCAGTCGCGCCCCGATAAGAGGTCACGGGAGGTTGCTGTGACCTAGTAAAGATTTATTCATTTGGCAAATTTTGTCTGACAATTCGGCAAATTTGGAAACACTAGTGCAACATTGAGGTTATCTTCAAATGCATTAAATGTTTTAATTTTTTTTAATGATGTTTAATTTTCCTTCTCTTTAGGTGTTACGTGTGTAGTACATGTGTGCATGCTCGTATTTAATCATTTGGCAAAATTCAGAGTTTCGTTCAGCAAATTGCGAATTTAGCCCCTCCAAAAATATTAATTTGGAGTGCCCCTGGCCACATGGCAACTGATTTTAGAAAACTGTTTTAGTGAAATAAAAGAAACTATTATAAATTTTGCTGGTTTCCGAATGCGTTATTTTGATTTAGAATCTCTTTAAAACCAAAAAAAAAATCGCTAAAGCTCGAAAGCCATTAATAAGCATATGGGCTAGCAATTCTGCACAATAACTGATTTGCTTTTTTTAAGTGCACAATCACACAATTCGAAGTGGTTTGCAGTTTGAGTAACCCACCCAGATATTACATTGAAACGTTTACCAGTTTCGTAACCGTTTTTAAATGGTTGTCACAAAACGCTGATGACAACCATTTTAAAACATTGATGAAACGAATCGGGGGACTAAAATTAGAGACAAAGACTAAAATTAACCATATGCAATTGAATGATAATTGACTTTATCCAATAGTTTGTTGATTGTTTTAACTAAATTCTCTTTGGGTATCCATAATTAAGTTAATTAATTTAAACGTACAAAGGTTGTTGTTATTCCAGCAAACTTCTTATTTACATTTGAAAGCGTGCCTAGTAGGTAATGTGCAGATTTTACATGCAATTTACAGATTGCCTAGGTAATTTAAGAAATTAAACAATATTCAACCCCTTAACTTTAACGGATCATCGCAATTAATCTGCTCTTTATCTAACTAATCTGTGAATAACTGTTTTCTGCATTTTAGCGGTAACAATATGCAGCGATTGACAAAGTACTCTGAACTGTAAAGTGAAAAAATCGTGGCGGGCCGCAGGTCAAAATGTCCAATGTCCAAACTTTTTTCCTTAAAAATGTAATTAAATGTCTTAAACCCTACTTCAAAAACTAAATTTCAGTACTGCTATTAATTTAGTTTATTTTTTAACCCCCGACACACAAAGGAAGGGGGCTTTTAGTTTGACGTGTCTGTCTGTGGCACTCTAGTGCCTAAATGGATGGACCGATTTTGGAAAAAAAAAATGTTCGAATGGAGAGTTGATCAAGAGTGTTCTTAGCTAGGTTGCATCTTTGGATGACATTAATTAACGATGATATTAATTAAAAACCTCTAAAAGGTATTCCGCGATTTTTGCAATGAAAAAATAGTTTTTTTTTTTTTTTTTAATTTATTACCAAAATAAAGAGAATTTTTTTCCCGCGTCTGATAGAATGTGTTTGGAACTTCCATGTTTCATAGAATACGAATTATAGCGTTTTTTAAAAGCAGATTTTATTAACGACTAAGCCTTTATTCACGCGATTGATCACCGAATTCATTGTTGGCCGACAAGGAAATAAAACGCAATGATTTAAAATTTTTATCTGTTGCCAGTTTCTATTTAATAGCAAATAAAATACTTTTGACATTGATTTTTAAGAATATAAGGCTTTTAAAAGGATTTTCAATTTTCCCTCTTGATTCTTGAGTTGCGACTCAGTCGGTTTTTTTTTTTTAATTTTTAATTTTATCGTTACTTGTTAAATTAAGTAGTTATTGCGATGATAATTGTTGTTTGTGCCAAAATGTGTGAAAATATTTTTGAGTTGGCGGCAGTAATTAGATTAGGTAAGAATTAAAGCCTAGGTATTTTCAAATAAAAAGAATGCTGCGTTTGAAGGAATGTTCGGCGAACAGGAAGTTTACCAACCATTCTTTCCCATCTGGATGGTGACTATTTTCTCCTTTTTGGGGATGAGCGGAACACTGAAAAAAAAAAAAAAAAAAAAAACGCGCAAAAAGTACTACCATAACTTTTTTTTTGGTACTCTGATATTCCCCACTTTCTCCCCTCTGAATAACATTAACTTCAGCGAATTGTACGCACTGGGGGAAATAACGAACTTACCTACTTCCTGTGCAAAAGGCATTAGATCAGATGATGCACAACAGAGGCAACTCTAGCATCAAGTTTTAGTAGCGAAAAGCTTGGAATAATTTAGAAAAATTAGTATTTTTTACTCGAAACTTCGGAAGAGGTGAGTAAAACTTTAAATTTCTCTCTGAATTGTTTATATATTGTTTGAAAAAGATGAAATTTTATGCTTTGCTAAGAGTTTTAGTACGTAACATGAATCTTATTGTTTCATTCCACAATAAGATACGAAATTATAAACAGGGGTTCTTCGATGGGAGGTCACAGGACCTCCCAAAAAATGACCTTATTCAGTACATTTTTTTCGATTCGACTAAATCATCATCATTCGGCAAACTTTGGAGCTCTATTGGGCAAAATTATTATTTTTCCGTGAAATTTGAATTTCTATTCAGCAAAATTATCATCATTCGGCAAAATGTGGAGTTCCATTCGGCAAGTTGAGATTTTCTGCCCTCCCAAAAATTTAAGTTCGGAACGCCCTTGGTTATGAATTATAAAAATTCGGCATGCTTTCACGTTCTTTTGATTTATTGATAAACAGCAATAATTTAGAAATTTGTCTCAAAATTTGAAATGACAAGCTTTTCTTTTAATGTAACAGGAATTTTATTGTTTCATTCAACAATAAGTTATACTTTCTAAAGTTTTGGCATGCTTTCGCGTTCTTTTGACTTATTTATAAACAATAATATTTTAGAAAAGTGTCTTTAAGTTTGAAATATTGTTTTCTTTCTTACTAATGTTGCTCGGAGAGGGCTTAAGTAATACTATATTCTTCAGAACTTATTTTGACATGTAAATAGTCTTAATTCGCAACTCCAGAGCTCGAATACGCTACCTTGCGGTGGTTAACAATACTAAAGAAAAAGGTAAAACATTCCATATTCCACGTGTTTTCTTTGAGGTAAATTACAGGCTTCAGACAGTTTGTGGTGTAATGTAATTTCAGAAGAATAGAAAGGAAAGCTTCCCACAAACACGATGAAAAATTACTGCATTCACGAAACGTAGATGCAAGTTATGAGTTACGGCATTTGTTTGTTTTACCTTTTTTATCCGCCATTAGACAGAGTCTGCAGCGCTTCCTATAGTTTATTGGAGTTGCGAATTCCATATAATTTAAAAGAAGCAAAAATTCATAGAATTTAAAATAAGGGCAAAGTTAAGCTTCAGACAGCACTACCCTGGTATTACAGTTTTTCTTTTGGTTATTTGAGTGTGTAGCTCTTCTTTTCTTTTTTTTTTTTTTCTTTTTTTCTGTTTCTTTTTTTTTTTTTAAAGCATAAAAAACAAGTTTACTTTTAAGAATAGTTTTGCTACTTGATTACTAGCAAAAACGCAAACTTCGTTTGGAACTTAATCGAGCTTACTTTCCCGGTTACCAATATTGGTTGATAAATTTTCTCTTGTGTCTTATCATCTCTATGGGTTAAAACATACGTTTTTGATTTCGCGTAGACAACTACATCGTACTTCAAAACATATTTTGGTCCGAAAGTTATTATTAATCCCAGCCTTGAATTTAGCAGACATTGAGCTGAAATAAATACCAAAGATTTCTAGCATCCGAAATTCCTGTTTCACCGTTTTTCACTTCATTGCTTTTCAAAGCAGTTTTTTCTTTTATTTTCTTTTCTTCTCTTAAAAATAAATTATATTCTTTGAAAAATGTAAAAATAATGTTTTTTAATTTAAAAAAAAAAGATCAAAACACAAGTTTATAAAGCATATCATGGTTGATCACCGCCGCGCCGTAAGTCCATATTTGATCAGATCCAAACCAAGTATCCAACAAACATTACGTTATTTTATTTTAAAACTAGTGGTACCCGCACGGCTTTGCCCGTAATAGAAAAATTAAAAGTTCTTTTGGTTCGCCTGTATATTTACAAATAATGTATGGTGAATTTTCTCGTCAATTGGCTTGTACCCATGTTACGGTTCCACGTTATGATATTTTCGTATCTCGCCAATTGGCTTGTGCCCATGTTACGGTTCCACATTATGATAATTTCGTAATTTACTGGTCCATCTTATGATAATTTTGTTCTTAAAATTGGAATAGAAAAAGAATCACATCGAATTTTCGAAAAATCGCTTCGAGGTGCACACCCCCATGGCTACAAACTAATTCTGTGCCAAATTTCGTGAAAATCGGCCGAACGATCTAGGCGCTATGCGCGTCACAGAGATCCGGACAGAGACTTTCAGCCTTATTATTAGTAAAGATAAAGATGTAAATGATTTTTTTCATTTGCAATTTTATGGACTTACCGCTTGCAAATTGTTATTCTGTTAAAAAAGGGGTCAAGAGTCTGTGGGAAAAAATTGATAAAGTGACAGCAAACGAAATGTGTACCACACTTTCTTGATAGAAAATAATATTAAAAAAATTGTTTATGAGTATTCACTTGACCTTTAGTTCGGACTTTGTGAACCATTCTTTCTTTTTATGCACTGACGAAGAAAAAAATTCTTTTTAGTAGCCTCGAAACGGCTGTTAACTGAGTGCTTAACTCTTTTTGACGCTTTTATTTGTACTGTTACACACGTTGACATTTTACTCATTTCTTATAGAACTAAGTTTTTCAACTGCCTTTTTACACTTTTGAATGAATTGTGAGAAAATGTTGTGCATTGCGTCCGGGACTACAAAAATTTAGAAGTTGAAGCAATTATCAAAAAATAAATTTAAAAAGAAATCCTTTTTTGTTTTGTTTTGTTTTTCTTTGAATATCTTTTATTTTGAAAGGGGGGGGGTCAGCTACTCTTCCTTTCCCTCCTCTGGATACGCCCGTGTTATGCAGGAATCACTACAAAAGAGTTAAACCAGTTTGGTTCAAAGTTAGAATAGGCACCGCAATGGGTCCAACGTTTAATTATATTTCGCTTTCCCAAGCTCGAAATCGAAAACAGCGGTTCTTCAAACGAAAATACAATATTGTTTTTTTATTATTATTATTATATTTTATTCATTTATTTTCAATTTGCGAAGTTTCGGAAAATTATTCATCCAAAAAAAACCTCACCAGCTTTCTGTGGGTGGTCTCAAAAGTCGTCTTTTCTTTTCTCTTTTTTTTTTCTTTCTCTTTTTTACTGATATCAGTTCCTGGATAGAGTCTTGGTTTCGTTAAAAGGAAATGGTGATTTTTACATCTATTGTTTTATGCCGCTTGTAAAAAATGCCCATAGTCGAGAATGTGCGACAAAGGTTCCTTGTTTTCTTCTTTTTTTTATAACCCTTTCTGTTTCTGTGCCTTCAAGCAAAAGAAGTTTCAGTAAATTGAAAGTTTTTAAAAATTGAGAAATAATATGACACCGGAAAGGTTTTCAGATTTGGCCATCATTTCTATTGAATCCGAAATCTCTATAAAAAAAATGATTTCACCGAAATTATTGACAAATCTGCTTCATTCTCAATCAGAACAGAAAAGTTCTTTTATACTTAATCAGTAAATAGTCTTCGAAGAAGTACTTACTGATTTGTGATTTATATATTTTCACGAGATGTAAACTTTGGTACTCTTTTTATTAGGTTATATTTTCTGAGTAAATTCTGTATGTTTGTATTTCTGATTATGATATGCCTATTTTTATTTAAAAGATATAATTTTTGTTTGTTTATTACTTTATAAAAATATTTTTTCCCTCTTAAAACTTATTAGCTGGCCAAGTTCTGAAGTAAAAATTTCAGTTACGTTTTTATTAATGTTTTATGTTTTACTTTTTATTACTCTGAAAAAGTGGAGATGAGTTTATAACGTCAACGTTAAGTAATGATCAAAATAGTATACAAAAATCTGTAGAGGGGCGGCCCATTAGGCACGGGGATGGCCGAAACCCTAGGATCAGCGATGCCTGCATTGGAAAATGTAAGATCACCAAACTTTAAAAACCAACTTTTTTTTTCACGGTGTCATCGTCAAACCATGATGAATGTCTCCAGGGGTGCCCTCCCTAAGAGCAAGAGCGCACCCCCTCCTCCTAAATATTGCGAAGACCGCCTCTCCAAAAGCAAGAGCCCCCCCCCCCCTCTGTCGAAAAAAAAACCCTTAAAAAAACCCTAAAAACTTCAGTGGCGCAGTCTGCGCCATTAACTTCCTAGGTGGGCACCCCTGATGTTTCGCCAACACAAGTGTTTGGAGACACTCCGACCGAAGTATTAGGATCTCTTCGATTTGAAACATAGTCTTCACTCACCAACAGAGCAGGGCTACAGAAAGCCAAGGTAGGCCCCTTATCAGTTATGTCACCCCCCCCCCCACACAAAAAACTAAAAAAGAAAAAAAAAGGGGTGGGGAGAAGAAAAAAGGTCGCGACTGTGAACTTGTTTCTTTATTTTGACGTTTTTGCTTATTCAGAATCCCCACCCCTCTTTTTCTTCTTCTTTTCCTTTTTTTTTTTAGCAATCACGATTGCTTATTGTTCTCATTTGACTGTTTTGAATTCCTATCATTTTATTTTCCCGCCAGCACCACCGTCGCGTAGACCGGCCTCACGATGCTGCTCCTCTTGCGAAAACCGTCTCCAGGTTGCGTCCATTTTAGAGATGAGACAGGCTCAGCCCGGGCCCGACAGCCCGAGCCCGATCCCGGGCCCGAAGCGGGCTCGGGCTATTGAACCGAAAATAGGTTTCGGGCTCGGGCGGGCTCGGGTTCAAGCACAGATATTCAATCGCCAATCTCCATACAAATTCAAAGCAAATAAACATTTTCCTACGGTGAGAAAACGAAAGGAGCATGTAAATGAGTTCAATCAATGTCAAATTTACACCCCCCCCCCAAAAAAAAAACAAATAAACAAATAAATTAACGCCTATTTATACTGTTTTTTTTCTCGCGATTACTATTGCAATATGTCATACAGTAATGCATTTGTAGTGGAGAAATTTTAAGAAAATTTAGAAACTTCTCTCTGTTAATGAACAACATTTGACGTAACATTTTTCATTAATAGAGAGATCATGTCAGACCGTAGAAGGCTCGGGTTTTGATACAAGAAAGTTTCCTTCAGGCTCGGGCGGGCTCGGATTTTGGTCCGAGACAATATCACTCGGGCTCGGGTGGGCCCGGGCTCTCAAAAATGAGCCCGAACTCATCTCTAGTCCATATCCTATGCACACACGCATACACACACATACACACACTCATGCCTGCGCACAGACACAAACACACACTCCTACACACATACACATATACATACTCATGATTGCACACAGACACAAACACATGTGCCTACATGCACACACACACACACGAACGCCTACACAAACATACGCGCGCGCATACACACACAGCACTGCATACACAACACGCACACACATACATACACACATACACACGCACCCACACACATGTGCCTACACAAACACACACGCATTCATACACACACACCCTCGTGATTGCGAAAAACATAATTTGAATTCAAGATGCCAAAAATTCAAATTAATTTTTTTTTCGCGTCAGTGTCTCCGGGCCCCTAGGCTGACATGGCCTCTCATCGGGACTGGAACAGGGTCGACGATAGGCCATGTCAGAACCTCAGAACCTAGTCGGAAACTTGAACCGCCGAGCCCAGCCGTATGTGGGGCTCGCTAATAGAACTCCTCGTGTAGTACTAGGAAAGTAAGGGCCCGGCAATTGGTGGGGTCCGGTTTGGATCGCAGTGGTGCAAGGTGCAAGTTTTATAAGTTTTGTGGAGGAGAGGGGGCCTAGTGACCAAACTGACAAGGGCCCCTCACCAACAGGCCTCTCAGCGGCCTTGCTCACCAACAGTTAAGTTTCAAAAACTACCACAAGTGAAATAGAATTCTTTCATTAACCCTATGTTTCCTTGTATCTCTACTGAACTACCTAATGTGAAATGTATGAAAATAAAACTTGAAAGATGCTCACTGCAGGCTGAGGTAATTTTTATTAATGATTTACTTTTATGACTGAAACCCGTAACTCGGTTCCAATGCTGAGAAAATGTCTTCGCCGTATCAAAGACAAATGGGAAAGTAGGTATAAAGAAGAATATAAAAAATAGAAATGAATTTAATTATTATTCTGTTACACTTGGGAGAGGGACAGGATAAATGACCAATAGTTTAGCGGAGAAGGCCCATTCACAGTTAAATGCACTCATCCGCGACGGTTTAAATTTAGTTCCGTTGCTTAGCAACGAAAAATGATATTGCTTTTTCTCTTTTTTATAATGACGGCCGAACACGTGAGTAGGGTAATAATGCCGGTTCTGCCCCAAGAGGCGGCTCTGCGGCTATGAGCCGCCTCCCAACCCCTCCGCCTCCTGATGCCGACAGGAGGCGATGGCGGTAGTATGCATCTGCAATCCGCCTCCCCCTCCCACTCTTCCTCCCACCGCCTCCTCCACTTCCTCCCCACCCCCTCCCGACCTTGGGGTTGACCCTCCCCACGACCGGGGCCGCCGCGAGAACCCGTAGAAGGTGACGAGGGTTTTTCCCGCGTTTTAGATATTTTTCCCGCGTTTTCGGACTTAGAATATTTTGAACTTGTTGTCATGGTATCCACAAAGTTTTTACTTTTTGGATGGCAACACTTGTTTGAGTTTCGGTTTTGGAATGGCAACACTTGTTGTCATGACAACCAGAGTTTTTAGTTTTCGGTTGGCAACACTTGTTGCTATGTTTTAACTTATGCTATGTTTAACGTCGGTGGCGCCATCTATTGAGATATTTCCGGACTTTGAATATTTCTGCGAATTTAATTATTTTTATGTTTACAGAGTGTTGAAGTTGGGAATCGAACACCCAAACTTTGAGTTAGCAAAAACGTATGCTAACCACTATGCTATATTTTTCATTACTCTTTCAGTCTTAATGTGAATCTGTACCATGACAACGAATATTACAATTAAATTAATTTTAAAACCATCAGTTAATTTACTCTTTAGTACTAATCATGGCATATCATTAACTGAATTTCAGCTCATAATTGAAACTATCATCATTATTATTATTATTTTTCATAATAACAAAGTTTTCACTTAAGTAAAGATTTATTTAAATACAACCCATTCGAGATTTTAGATTTGGTTCAATGCTTTATGGACTTGAAATATATTTTAAACTTTGATTTTCTTTTTCATGCATTTCAAACTTTATCATTTTTATTTTTTTCTAACTTGTTAAATTTTCTGAACTAATTTCATTTTTCTTTGTCAAATTTACAAATATTTTTTCTAACTTGTAAAAATTTCGAAGAAATAATTTTCTTAACTAATTTTTTTTTTGACTTTCATACAACAAAATATTTTTTCTTACTTGTTAAATTTTCAAAGAAATAATTAACTTAAATATTCTTTCACACATTTTGAACTTTAACGTTTTTTCCTGTCATTTAGCACTTTGATTTTTTTTTTCACTATTTTAGCGTTTTTCAATTATTTTCAGTCTTTAACTATTTTCTTAACTTTTTAGTCTTTAACTAATTTCAAGCATTTCAGACTTAGATTATTTTTTCGTGATTTCGATTTTTTTTAGTATATTTTAGAGTTTGATCATTTTCTCGCTTGTTTTTACTTTATCGTTTTTTTTTTTCCGATATTTTTAAACTTAGAAATTTTTCACAAGTAGTGACAGGAATCGAACCTTCAAATTTTTCAAAACGTTATCATGTCTTCAATTTTTGCAATCATGTCAAACTTGCAATCAATTTACTCGTAGTAGTAATTAACACTTATCATTAACAAATTTTCTCAGATTTTAAAAAATCAACTTAATTAATTTTTTCCAGTAAGCAAATTGCGCACTCAAGTTACATTCCAACACTGCATATATGTTTCAAGAGTTTCATTGAATTTATCACATTCCATTTAATTAACTCTAATAATTACTTTTTCATTAATACTTAACTTAATCATTTTATCATACATTTATTCCAGTTACAAAATTATGCTTAAAAGTTATTTATTTTTCTTAGCACAAGAGATTTTAACATGTTCCTACTAAAATGCTTTTCACTCTAGTTTGAGTTTACTAAAATAGCAACTCATTTACGATTTAGATTCATTTAATCGTCTTTGATTCTTTTTTCATTGTAAATATTTTAAATTATCACATACGTTATTATTTTTATACATTTATCCATTTAATTTTCGAAAATCTACAATCAATTTACTTTTCGTATTAATTAACACTTATCACTATCAAATATTTTCATGAATTTTAAAAAATTATCTTCTTAAATAATTTTTTACTGTAACCAAATTTCCCACTCAAGTTATATTTTATCACTACATATGCTTTTCATGAGTTTCACTTAATTTATCGCATTTCATTTAATTAACTCTAATAATTATTTTTTATCATCGATATTTAAGTTAATCATATTTTCCTTTCTTTATTTTTTTTTTTTTCATGCAAACACTCTTGATGGAATAAAACAAAATTTTCAACTTTCATGAATTAAATCCCCTCTGAATATTTTATTTTACTTTACCATACTTTACTATTTTACTTACTGCGTTTTACTATTTATCATTCATTACAGCTTTTCCAAAATATTACTTTACAACCAACCAATTTCATTAACAGAATTTTCATTACAATTTATAAATTTCACTTTTATTTAATTATTTTTACCTACGGTAAAATAAAACACATAACACAAAAATGTTAAACATCAATGAAGTACCCAAGAAATGTTAAAATTATAAGTCGAGTATCAAAACTTCATGTCAGCAAATTTTAAAAATAGACTTACCGAAAAATAACTTCTACTGAAATTCATTTCAAAACTTGGAATCAATTTACTCTTAGCATTAATAAACACTTATCATTAAGAAATTTTCATGGATTTTAAAAATCAACTTATTTAATTTTTTTCCAGTAAGCAAATTTCGCACTCAAGTTACATTTCATCACTTTATATGCTTTTCAAGAGTTTCATTTAATTTATCACATTTTATTTAATCAACTCTATTAATTATTTTTTTTGATTAGTATTTAACTTAGTCATTTTATCGCATAGTGTTTTACTTTATTATTTTTTTTTTTCATACAAGCACTCTTGTTAGAATAAAACAAAATTTTCAACCTTCATGAATTAGAATCACTTTGGCTATTTCATTTTCCCAATAATATTTTACTTTAACAACTAATTTCTTTAACAAAATCGATATCATTTATTTTAGTCTTTATCCTTTTCGAACGATACATTCAAATGGACAGCTATACGTTAAATTAAGAAACTTAATCTAAATTTTGACAAATTAAGTTATAGCTAAATACTGACTAAAATTAAGTACAAAAGACTAACCTTTTTGGGGTGAAATCCCTCAAGTACCAGCTATCGCGAAGTTATTTAAAAACAGTGAATGAAATTGTAATAAGTGGATTGTTAATTATAACTCAATCTCACAAAATTACAATTACATGCATGTTTTATTTGAAATCGCTGCATACGGCTGGCTGCCCATCGTCGATTTGCAGAACGCATGCCGTGATATCGCAAATCAACTCGGCTGTTGAAAGAAACTACCGTAATCCCACAGCACTTCGGATCGTCCACGCACACACATCGAGGCGAATTGAGAAAATGACTTTATCAATATTGCTATCTACCCCTTTACCGATAACAGATAACAAACCCCACGTGCTAGTATTATTCACCACCTGGCCTACGTCTTTCAAGTGATGTCACTGTTTCTGACCAATTAAAATTAGTTCACGTTTCTCAAATATCAAGCACATAGATCGGCAATAGCCTGATGTCAGGTTTTCCAAACAAAATTTTAGATTTTAATTCATAGTTTCGAATTAATTTCTTTTTCATTTCAAACTTATAAAAAAAAATTTCCAGCTTGTAAGAATATTTCTTTCAAAAACAGATTTTTGATTCAAAACAGTATTTTTTCAAACTTGTAATATTTTTCTACTTAGAAAATGAAATCAAAAAATTTTGTTTTCTTT
>NC_072736.1:83296317-83311725 GCF_026930045.1 Uloborus diversus
TAGATTGGACCCACCATAACCACTACCCGATGTTAAACATTAACTTAAACGCGTTTAAATTTGCTCGGAACATAAAGTTTCGAGACTCATATGCGTGAAAATATTACCACTCGGAACATAAAGTTCCGAGATTTACATCGTAAACGCGTTCGAATTTTTTTTAGATTGGACCCACCATAACCGCTACCCGATGTTAAACATTAACTTAAACGCGTTTGAAATTTGCTCGGAACATAAAGTTTCGAGACTCATATGCGTGAAAATATTACCACTCGGAACATAAAGTTCCGAGATTTACATCGTAAACGCGTTCGAATTTTCTTTTAGATTGGACCCACCATAACCGCTACCCGATGTTAAACATTAACTTAAAAGTACAAATACAAACTTAAAAAAACATACACGTTTCGGTCAAACCGAGTATCGTTCAAGATGTCCTTTTTTTCGAGACCTTAAAAAAAGCAACCCTTGGTACCCGTAAAAAAATGAAACAGTACACGATCGTTTTCACGTGCTTTTATTTTTTGCCGTCCGGCAAAAGGAAAAAAAAGGAGAACATACTTACCTGAAAGGGACGTCCAAGGTTCTTCATCTGTAAATTTAGTTGTTCACAGAGAATAGTTCGTGTAATCCATGTTCTATTCTCCGGGTACTGCTGAAAACATTGGCATACACACTCAAATCCAATTATTAACGGACCCATCAATAAGTCCCACGCGAAATAAAATTTGGGGTATTCGTCGGCGCTTCCGTAGTAGATAAATTTTTGACCTGGATTGGAGTCATCTTCGGTTACCTCCGCAAGGTTTCCAACGACTCAAATCCAATTATTTACGGACCCATGAATAAGTCCCACGCGAAATAAGATGCCAAAGAGATAGAGTTCTATTTGTCTTCGTAGTTAATAAATTTTGATCTAGATTGGAGCCATCTTCTGTTAACACCGCTAGGTCTCCAACGGCTACAATCCTGGCCATTTACGGACCCATGAATAAGTCCCACGCGAAATAAGATGCCAAAGAGAGAGAGCGAGAGAGATAAATTAAAATGACTTACCCGGTCTTCATCTGTAGTCACAGAGAATAGTTCGTGTAATCCATGTTCTATTCTCCGGGTACGGCTTGAAGACGTCTGCACTGCTTCGGAGAGGAGAAAACACCGGAATTCAACACAAAACTTGGTCTTCATCTGTAGTCACGGAGAATAGTTCGTGTAATCCATGTTCTATTCTCCGGGTAGGGCTTGAAGACGTCCGCACTGCTTCGGAGAGGAGAAAACACCGGAATTCAACACAAAACTTGGTCTTCATCTGTAGTCACGGAGAATAGTTCGTGTAATCCATGTTCTATTCTCCGGGTAGGGCTTGAAGACGTCTGCACTGCTTCGGAGAGGAGAAAACACCGGAATTCCGCACAAAACTTGGTCTTCATCTGTAGTCACGGAGAATAGTTCGTGTAATCCAAGTTCTATTCTCCGGGTACGGCTTGACGTCTGCACTGCTTCGGTCCAGCTTCTTCGAGTCCAATTGATCCAAGATTCCGCCCTGAAAAAAAACGAAAGAAACAACGGCAGCGACAAACATCTAATACAACATAAACGTAACAGAGTACATGAAAGGCTGTAAGGATCCTTACAAGTACCTAGTTGTATTCGATTCGCTATAAACTTAGACTTTTAAAACGCGGACAGTAAAACATCGCAATTTACTGTTTGGGCTAAAAAAATTTAACATTGAATTGCAATTCGAATACCACTAGAAACTAACACATTAGAAAATAGATCATATAGCAACACACACACAGAGAGAGAGATAAATACTTAAAACATACTTACTTTGCCGTGAAAATTCCAAGTTGAACAGGTGGCAAGTCCAACAGATGAAAAAACTACAAGTCCAACCGATGGGAGAGGTATTTACAGTTTCCAACAGATGACACAGTTACAAGTCCAACATCAGATGAGAGAAGGCATTTACAAAGTTTAAACAGCTGACGAAGTTAGAATAACCATTCTACAAGACGAACAGAGTTTTATACTCACAGAAATAGGACGCGCAAAAAATTTGCAGCAATCACAGATCGAGACCACAAATCCTTGAAAAAAAAAAAAAAAAAAAAAAAAAAAAAAAAAAAAAAAAAAAAAAAAAAAAAAAAAAAAAAAAAAAAAAATGACCTTGACCTTGACCTTGACCTTGACCTTAACCTTGACCTTGACCTTGACCTTGACCCTTATTACCTGCGTCCATGGGGGGTCCATACCACCCTCCTTTAGTGGTATCCAGCAAGCCAAAAGGGTCTCATACTAACCTTAACGCTGAAGGAGCTCAGTGGGAACGTCTTCACTCTTCGGAGTACCAGCTCCAACTGATCCAAACTAGGGAAACGCGCTCTCTTTTATACCCATCAGCCAGTCGTAGCTCAAAATACGAAAAAAATTCGTAACTCAAGAACGGTTCAACGTAGAGACTTGAAACCACCATCATTGGTTGAAGAATTAAATTCTCCATCTAGTAAAAATAGTTTCGGGTCTCTGCGTCCATTCGTTCTCGAGTTATGAATTACTTTAGATTTAACGCTAAACATGAACTAATTCCTAACTCGAGAACGAATGGACGTAGCGACCCGAAACCGGTGTCAATTGAAGCAAATTAAATTCTCCATCTAATCATGGTAGTTTCAAGTCTCTACGTACATTCGTTCTCGAGTTACGAATTTTTTTATGTTTAACGCTAAATCTAAAAAAATTCGTAACTCGAAAACGAATAAACGTAGAGACACGAAACCGGTGTCATTTGAAGCAAAATTAAATTTTCCATCTACTAAAAATAGTTTCGTGTCCCTACGTCCATTCGTTCTTGAGTTACGAATTAGTTCAGGTTTAACGCTAAATCTTAACAAATTTGTAACTCGAGAACGAATAAACGTAGAGACTTGAAACTGGTGTCAATCGACGGGGAACAAAATTTTGCTTCGGATGACACCGGTTTTGAGTCCCTACGTCTATTCCTTCTCGAGTTAAAAATTTTTTTAGTTTTTACGCTAAATCTAAACAAATTCGTAACTCGAGAACGAATGGACGTAGAGACTTGAAACTGGTGTCAATCGACGGGGAACAAAATTTACCTTCAAATGATACCCGTTGCAAGTCTCTACGTCCATTCGTTCTTGAGTTACGAATTAGTTCAGGTTTTCCGCTAAATCTAAACAAATTCGTAACTCGAGAACGAATGGACGTAGAGACTTGAAACTGGTGTCAATCGACGGGGAACAAAATTTGCCTTCAAATGATACCCTTCGCAAGTCTCTACGTCCATTTGTTCTCGAGTTACGAATTAGTTCAGGTTCAGCCTGTAACACGTTTCCCTTCGTAACTCGAGACGTTTGTGAAAAAAAAAAAAAAAAAAAAAAAAAAAAAAAAAAAAAAAAAAAAAAAAAAAAAAAAAAAAAAAAAAAAAAAAAAAATTTTTTTTTTTTTTTTTTTTTTTTTTTTTTTTTTTTTTTTTTTTTTTTTTTTTTTTTTTTTTTTTTTTTTTTTTTTTTTTTTTTTTTAAAAGATGGTTTATTTATTCGTTGGAGATTCTGAACCTCAACGCTTTTTTTAGTTTCAATTTTGGGACTTAGTCATTTTTTTAACATCATTGATTTACTTTGTCATTTTTTAACGTCAATGATTTTTTAAAGCTCGACGAAGAAACAATTCCATCGGACGAATTAGAAAACAAATTCATTTCGTCACGCCGAGATACTTTTACCGCGAGGCACGAATTAGTTTCGAGATTTAGTTCTAAATTTGGGACTTTGTCATTTTTTTAACATCAATGATTTTTTCAAAAGCTCGGCGGATCAGAATGCAGGAGACGAAAAATCGAAGTTCGAACATTCATCGATGCATCCAACGTTGTCTCGTGACCTTGTTGCAGCTCAAAGCGAACGGTTTTTTTTCCTGGTCACGCGCGTGCGAAGCGTGTCAAGGATGAAAAAAAACACGTGCTCCATGGCTGGGTCGCCGCGAGATGCGTGTCGAGGTCAACGGGTCTGGTTTCTCGAAAGATTCGAAGCAGATGTTTTGTTCGTTTTTTTTCCTAATTAATAAAGGGAGACTGATTTCGTGTACGCGCTCACTCGCAATTAGAGACCCCGAACCAAAGAACATGGAGTTGCATGAAGTGGATTTCGTGATACGTGAAGCAGACTCGTCGACTCCCGACATCCAAGTGCCGGAGTATAGCCCATCATCTCCGGCCGCATCGGGTCGACGAGTGCCGCGACTTGTTTTCGAGGCAATCGATCCTCGTATACCAGCAAGGAGGATCGATGAAGCTCCCCGACGAAGTCCCTCTCGATCGCCGGAGAGATCGAGGAGTCCTCTCGTGCGATCGAGAAGTTCATCGACGTCGTCGGTGCGAATCGAGTCGCCGCCGCTTTCGCCTTCACTTTCCGCTTCATCAACGGAATCCCTGCCCTCTCTCCGCCGGCTCCTGCGTGAAATACAAGACGAAGAAGCTTCATCTTCGAGTAGTACGGGAGAGGATTAAAGAGTTGTTCCTGTCATTGTAACCATTTTCCTATCATTGTAAATAAACATGTTACTAGTCTTTCTGTTCCTTTACCTTTCTTCTTTTTTTTTTTAAAAAAAAGCTCGACCGACCAACATTGGCTCGGATTCGTTTGGATCAGTTTGACGTTCGAACGAATCGCTCCAATATCGGTCGGTTGGCATGTCACGAGAATGTTTCGAATTGCTTTTGCTAGTCTTTCCCCCCCCCCCTTTACGTTTTCTTGAAAACAGGAAGGCCCGACCGACCGATATTGGCTCGGATTCGTTCGAACAACTGATCCGATCGAATCCGAGCCAATATCGGTAGGTCGGGCACTTTTTTTTTAATGTCACGAGAGTGTTTCGATTCGCTCCTCACGAAATCACGCGATTCTGACGTTCTCGTGTCGCTCCCCCAATCCCCGTTCTTCAAAAAAAAGTAACGCGACCCCATAAAAACTCTCCCGCATCGTCGCAATATCCCGCAGAAATGTCCGGATCGACCCCCGAAGACACCAATCAGCGCACTCCGACAGAACGAGCGATGCCCGTTCCGGGGGCACCGCAGAAAGAACCACGCTTCATTTCGTCCATGGACCCGTCCGTGCTGAATTTTTGCCGAACGCGACTTAATTTCCATGAAGACAAAGAACAAAAGCCGGACGTCGAAGAGACTAAAAACCATCTCGACTACGCATTGCAACTAATGGATCGGGTAATCGAGGAAGTGGTGACGGGCAGACCAGAGACTCCGCATTGCGCGTTGGTAAGGCAACTCTTGGAGGAGGACGACGACTACGATGACGACGACGAGCATTCGACGAGTTCCGGGATTCCTGAAGATACCGCACGCGACCTGACCGAAACCAAGGAAACCTCAGGACAAAAAAATGTTAAACCTGTGTAAATGTACCTTATTGTTCGAAATAAAAAAAAATGAACGAATCCAGTATTGGCACCTTTTTTTCTCTTGGAAGGGCATGGCACGTAGCTAAAATACCGAAGCCCGTTTTAGTTTCGAAGCCTGTATTGGAGCAATCGGTCCAGTATCGGCGTCGTTCCTTTTTTTTTTACCTGACACGCGTGACCTTAAGATCTTGGTTCCTCCTTCGTTCAAAGAAACAACGGGGGGGAAAAAGGAACCGAAGCCCGTTTTAGTTTCGAAGCCTGTATTGGAGCAATCGGTCCAGTATCGGCGTCGTTCCTTTTTTTTTTACCTGACACGCGTGACCTTAAGATCTTGGTTCCTCCTTCGTTCAAAGAAACAACGGGGGAAAAAAGGAGGAGGGTGATCGTCTCCAAACGGGCGTCACGTTCCTTATTCGTCCGTTAAAAGGATTCTCGCGTTTCGCGCATACGAATGGTCGCCGTTCGCCAGAGGGGAGTTTTTTTTATTTTTCCAGGACTCTTTAAAAAGATGAGTGAAAACCCCCCATTCCCGAGAAACACGGAGGAGAGAGAGCGGAAAAAATGACTTCGTTTCCGTATTTTCAGTACAGGACCTTCATTCTCAATAATCACAATGATCTCATGCGCTGCTGGTTTTGCAGCCGATTTCTTGCTACCAAGGATTACGAAAAACATGTCTCCAAGATGCACTGCATCAATCCCAAGACGACGTGCGTCTGGTGCCTGGACGAAACTTGGCCTTCCGGAGAAAAAATGAAACACGGACTCCATCTCCTGGAGTGCTCTAAGAAATTCCTCGAAATGTATGCCGGTCAAGCCGAGAAACGAGTGCCGGACATTGAAGGCATCGACGACGACGTCGACGACGTCAACGACATCGACTTCGTGCCGAAAGGCGGCGACGAAATCCAAGAAAACCACGACGGCAACGAAACCCAAGAAAACCACGACGGCGAGGAAAACAACGACGAAGACTTCCTACTGACGCCGGGCATAGCTGCTCAACTACGAGGTAAATATCGGGCTCGACTTCGTCCACGTCGCCATGTGAGGACGGTGGAAGCGTACCTGTTGCTGAATCTCATGGAAGATCATAAACAATTCTGTACGGCCGTACTGAGGTTGGTTGACTCGGTCGAAAAAGCCATGATCTCCATCGACGCCGTGGCAAACTCCCTTCGAGGAAATTTTGTCTGAGAAACCCTGAGGGTTTCTCATTATTTTGTTTTGTATTTGTGTTGTAAATAAACGTTTTCATTTTTTTTAAAAAAAAGACTGTTCCAATAATGGCCAGATCTCGAGGTGCGTTAAAAAAAAGCACGAATGTCATGAAAAAAACGTGAATTTTTCTTTGAAGCGCGTGTTGTCATCTATTTCAGAGAAAAAACAAGGAGAAACGTTTTCCGATAAAAGCGGGTGGATTCGTTAGCCTAGAAAAAAACACAAGTCCAACTTTTCTGAAAAAAATCGATCCTTGACGGTCATTCGGCTCAGCTTCAATTTCAATTTCAATTATAAAAAAAAAAAAAAAAAAAAAAAAAAAAAAAAA
Source organism: Uloborus diversus (assembly GCF_026930045.1). Classification (NCBI taxonomy): domain Eukaryota; kingdom Metazoa; phylum Arthropoda; class Arachnida; order Araneae; family Uloboridae; genus Uloborus; species Uloborus diversus. Next base: position 83,303,312 of record NC_072736.1, read on the forward strand.
AAAAAAAAAAAAAAAAAAAAAAAAAAAAAAAAAAAAAAAAAAAATATATATATATATATATATATATATATATATATATATATATATATATATATATATATATATATATATATTTTTTTTTTTTTTTTTTTTTTTTTTTTTTTTTTTTTTTTTTTTTTTTTTTTTTTTTTTTTTTTTTTTTTTTCAAATCAAAATATATCTCTCGACTTGTTGGAGATACTAGACCAAAGGTTTTTTTCAGTTTTAAATTCAGGACTTTGTCATTTTTTGCCACTCGAAAAAAATTGTACCAATATTGGATCGATTTAGTTTTTTTTTAAAATCAATCTTACAAAACAAATACAATAATACACAAAACAAAGACATGATAAAAAACATTTGCTTCTTGCGGTCCGAATTCAGTACATGAAAAAGAGTTTATTCTGGTCCCTAATCACGGCGTAAGATTCGTCTTTTCCGACCGGGATGCTCAGAACGCGCACGTAATTGAGGTTGATGTCCCCCGCCGGACGTGCGCGAAACGTTTCGATTCTCTTTTCTTTCTCCAACACCAGTTCTTGAGGTTGAACACCGTTGACTTCTGCCATTTTCTTAAAGACTTCGGTCTTGTTGCTGTTTTCGTCCAAAATGAGGCCCAGATTCTCGAGTTCTTTTCGTCTTTCGTCGTCTCGGGATTCGTCGATGACGAGATCGGGCATCGATTCCTTGCAAGTCAGGTCCAGGGGCGGCGGCGTCGCGGCCGAGACGCATCCCTCTTCCTCGTAAACGCTCTGAGCGGCAACGATGCTGGGTAGGATCGAATCGTCACCGGAGCCTGCGTTCATTTCGATGATCTCGGGTTCGCCTTCGTTTTTCTTCGGCGCCTGTTCGAACGACGACGATGAGGAACTGAACTCGTTCCTTTCCAGCACCACGTTCCCGGTGCCGTCGTCGCTGGTGGTAAGTCCCGGGGGAGGAAAAAATGACCTACCTCCGAGGGAACTGCGAGTTAGCGTCGACGAAACCTGATAACAGGCAGAAGAGGGAGAAACGTAAACGCTGGGACGAGATCTGTACCCACCATGAACCGAGGCGCGGCGTCTGGCGCAATTGAGGAGGTGCTCTCCTTGCTGTAACTTTGTTCCGAACTCCCAATGAAATCTCAAACACCACGCGCAAGACATGGTGCTATTGTAACCGTGCTGCTCTTTGACGTGTCTTTCGAACTTACGGATGAGAATCCGAGCCCCACACCAATGACAGATGATTTCGGATCCGCTCGAGCTTAGAAACCTTTTGTAACGAGTGTAGTCACTGTACTGAAAATGACTCGGCATGACTCTCCCAGGAGAGGAAAAGTAAACGATGAGAACCAGAGTGTTTTTCCGTTCCTTTTTAAGCGTTAACCCAAGAGAGGGAGGGAACTCCGAGAAACGAATTACGTCGAGCATTTAGCATTCGCAAAACGACCGAGGAAAAAAAACGGCGTGTGGGGAGGTCGGAAATACGAATTGGAAGAGAATTCTGTTGGGAAAGAGAAAAAATGCACGAGAAGGTTGAAAGGAAAAAACAACGCGAGCAACGTGACGCACACGACCCTCCCGCGAAAAAAAAATGACAAGGTCATTAAGTGAAATCAAACCAATTTTGGAACGATCTTTACGAGTTCCAATATTCTCGTGTTTTGGGTTCTTACATTTTTACCAATCATCTTAACGCAGTGATGTTGGCATTTAAAACTTTACGATTAAAAAAATGACAAAGTCCAGCGTTTGGTTCAGAATCTCCAACGAACATTCAAACCTCCACTAAACACATCTCTGAAAAAAAAAAAAAAAAAAAAAAAAAAAAAAAAAAAAAAAAAAAAAAAAAAAAAAAAAAAAAAAATATATATATATATATATATATATATATATTTTTTTTTTTTTTTTTTTTTTTTTTTTTTTTTTTTTTTTTTTTTTTTTTCCAGAGATGTTTTTTATTCGTTGGAGATTCTGAACCAAACGCTTTTTCAGTTTCAAGTTCAGGACTTTGTCATTTTTTACGTCAATGATTTAATTTACCATTTTTCAACAACAACGACATTTTAAAGCTTGACAAAGAAAACAATTCCATCGGTCGGAGTTAGAACCGCAAACGTGTTTCGCGCTAAATACAAACGAATTCGTAACTCGAGAACGAATCGACGTAGAGACTTGAAACCGGTGTCCATCGATGGCGAAGAAAATTTTCCTTCGAATGATACTACTTCCGTCATTCCGAGAGACGTTTACAGCGTGCAACGAATTAGTTTAGATTTAGCTCGGAACGCGTTTCGTTTCGTAACTCGAGAGCGAACGGACGTAGAGATTCGATGGTGCCAACATTAGACGGGAGAGGAATCTAATTTCCCTTCGAATGATACCCATCGCAACTCAAGCGGTCCTTTATCTTCGGAGTTTGAGCCGCAAACGTGTTACTCGCTAAATCTAAAGAAATTGGTAACTCAAGAACGAATCGACTTGGAGACTCGCAACCGACATCATTAGACGTGGAACAAAATTTACCTTCGGAACATTCCTTTTTTTTAACGTTCCGAGAGATATTTACCGTTTGCTACGAATTAGTTTAAAGAAACTCCTAACTCAAGAACGAATCGACGTAGAGACTCGAAACCGACATCATTAGACGGGGAACAAAAATTTACCTTCAGAACATGCCTTTTTTTAACGTTCCGAGAGATGTTTACCTTTTGCTACGAATGAGTTTAGAATTAACATGAAATACGTCTGTAATTCGAGATAAAACGCTCATACAAATTCGAAATGAGCATTACACGAGAGCATCAATCGTTTTCGTAAACGAATAAAATGTTTCGAGTATTCTAACCCGTTTTTAATTCATTCAATTTTTCTAGTTTGCCAATATTTTTTTTCAACATGAAAAAAAAAAAAAAAAAAAAAAAAAAAAAAAAAAAAAAAAAAAAAAAAAAAAAAAAAAAATATATATATATATATATATATATATATATATATATATATATATATATATATATATATTTTTTTTTTTTTTTTTTTTTTTTTTTTTTTTTTTTTTTTTTTTTTTTTTTTTTTTTTTTTTTTTTTTTTTCAAATAATAATGCCATCATTATTATTCTCAAACACATTATTCGGGCTACGTGAAATTTTTTACGGAACGCAATTTGTCACCTAGGCTCATTTTTTTATCCCGATCATCCCTTCAACTCCGTACGCGAAAAAATATTGGCAAACACATTAAAAACATTTTCAAGTGCTTCGGGCTACCTGAAATTTTTTACCGAACGCAATCCGAACGTGAAGTGAGCAGAAACATTTTTTATCCCGATCATCCCTTCAACTCCGTACGCGAAAACGTGTCCGAGCATCGTAACGTGTTGGTAATGAGACATATCTGCTTTTTTTAATTGGAAATGAGCGCGTTACAACGAGAGCGTCAATCATTTTTCGTAAAGGAATAAAATGTTCGAGTATCGCAATGCACGTTCTCTTGTAATTCATTCATTTAATTTTTTTCTGGCATCGAGACACATGGGTTTTAGTTGGAAACCTTTCGAAATGACCGTTACAACGAGAGCATCAATGATTTTCGCAAACGAATAAAATGTTCGAATTCCAACCTGTTTCGAAATGAGCGTTACAACGAGAGCGTCAATCCTTTTCGTAAACGAATAAAATGTTCGATTATTCCAACCTCTTTTTAATTCATTCAATTTTTCTAGATTGGCATTGAGACACATGGGTCCATTGTTGGAAACCTTTCGAAATGAGCGTTACAACGAGAGCATCAATCGTTTTCGTAAACGAATAAAATTGTTCGAGTATTCCAACCCGTTTTTAATTCATTCAATTTTTCTGGTTTGCAAATATTTTTTTCAACATAAAAAAAAAAAAAAAAAAAAAAAAAAAAAAAAAAAAAAAAAAAAAAAAAAAAAAAAAAAAAAAAATATATATATATATATATATATATATATATATATATATATATTTTTTTTTTTTTTTTTTTTTTTTTTTTTTTTTTTTTTTTTTTTTTTTTTTTTTTTTTTTTTTTTTTTTTTTTTCAAATAATAATGTTATCATTATTATTGGTAAACATATTATTCGGGCTACGTGAAATTTTTTACCGAACGCAATCCGAACGCAATCTGTCACCTGGGTTCATTTTTTTATCCCGATCATCCGTTCAACTCCGTACGCGAAAAAATATTGGCAAACACATTAAAAACATTTTCAAGTGCTTCGGGCTACCGGAAATTTTTTACCGAACGCAATCTGACACTGGTTTCTTCCGACGTGAAAGTTTTATTGCGATAATATTTGAGATGTTCGAGTTTCGGATCGAGCGATTAGAAACATTTTTTCCCCGATCAGCCCTTGAACCTCGCACGCGAAAATGGTTGGAGTATCCCAGCGTGTTATTTTCTTAATCCGTTCAATCCTTTTCGAGAATATTTTTTAAGTCCGATATTTTGCTTGGATTGGCACTAACGTGTATCCCAACGTAGGACCATTCAGTCATTATTTTTTTCTTGGGCAACGACACATGGGTTCTTTGATTGGAAACCTTTCGCAGGTATTTCGTTCACCGTTAAAACGAGAGCGCCACCCAACGTAGGACCATTCGGTTCGTTTTTTTCCAGTTTGGTCATGACACATTAGTTTTAGTTGGAAACTTTTCGCATGTATTTTGTTTACCGTTAAAACGAGAGCGTCACCCAACGTAGGGCCATTCGGTTGATTTTTTTTTCTAGTTTAGCAATGAGACATGAGTTTTAGTTGGAGGCAGGTAATACGAATACTGAACACATTACGGCATTGGACTCTACGTCATTTTTTCTTCTGACGTGAATGTTTTTCATCCCGATGTGTTTGATTCGCAAACATGGAGTTGGGTAGTTTTTTTTTACCGCAGAACGTTTATCACGAAGTGAGCAGAAACATTTTGTTTCCCGATCATCCATTCAATTCCGTACGCGAAAACGTGTCCGAGTAACGCAACATGTTGGCAATGAGACACATGGGTTTTTAAGAAAGAAACCTTTCGAAATGACCGTTACAACGGGAGCGTCAATCAATTTTTTTGCTGCTGATACGCTTCAAGTACACGAGAAAAGTGTCCGATTATCGCAACGTTCGTTCTCTTTGAATTTAATCAATTTTTCTAGATTGGCAATGAGACACATGAGTTTTAGTTGGAAACCTTTCGAAATGACCGTTACAACAAGAGCGTCGATCGTTTTCGTAAACGAATAAAATGTTTCAAGTATTCCAACCCGTTTGCTTTTAATTCATTCAATTTTTCTGGTTTGCCAATATTTTTTTTCAACATGTGAAAAAAAAAAAAAAAAAAAAAAAAAAAAAAAAAAAAAAAAAAAAAAAAAAAAAAAAATATATATATATATATATATATATATATATATATATATTTTTTTTTTTTTTTTTTTTTTTTTTTTTTTTTTTTTTTTTTTTTTTTTTTTTTTTTTTTTTTTTTTCGACATGAAAGTTTTATCGCGATAGTATTTGAGATCGAATGATTAGAAACATTTTTTTTCCCCGATCAGCCCTTGAACCTCGTACGCGATAATGGTCGGAGTATCCCCCTTTTCTTAATCCGTTCAATCCTTTTCGTGAATGTTTTTAAGTTCGATATTTTAACTTGGATTCGCACAGACGCACCATCGAGTTCCTTGCAAGACAACGATCGCAAAGTGAGGAGGAATAATTTTTTCCCAATCAGCCGTTGTTTTGTTTGAGGAAAAAAATTAGCGTGTATCCCAACGTAGGACCATTGAATCATTTTTTTTCCTTGGCAACGAGACATGGGTTCCTTGATTGGAAACCTTTCGCATGTATTTCGTTCATCGTTAAAAAGGTAATACGAATACCGAACACGTTCCAGCATTGGACTTGGTCATTTTTCTTCTAACGTGAATGTTTTTCATCCCGATGTGTTGTTTGATGTCGGTCATGCCATCGATGAAAATGTTCAGGAATTTTTCTCGTATTCCAGTATTGGAATCGCGTTTCTCGAAATGAAACGGATCCAGTCTTGGTCAATCTTTCGTGTCTTCACGCTCTCCCCCCCCCCCCTTCGTTCCAGTTTAATTTTTGCTTTTTCGAAACCTCCCACCCGTCACGTTTGTCGTTGGCTTGCCAATCGCATGACACCTCCGTTTCTGATTCGTTCGTCCATCCGCTCGTTTCGTTTTTTCTTCCTTCGTTTAGCGTTATAAATGGACGCGTCGAATATTGGCTCATTCCAGCGGTAAAATGCGACCACGACATGCATCTCCTCCTCAAAGAAATCATGACGCCGTCGTTACGGTGCGCTTCGTCGTCGTCTCATGGATTTCTCTGGTTGTTCTCTTTTCCGCTGATGCGAACGATGCCAACGGAGTATACCCGTCGGAAAAACCTCTGTCTCCGAGCACCCTTTTTCGGTACTGTTGGATTACTTAAAGCGTATATTTCAAGATGCATGGATCGCTTCGCCTTTCTTTAGCGAAATGGTCATCAACAACTGAATTCGCGACCGACGAGCTTGTGTTTTTGCCAGCACAGGTTTCAGTCTTCGAAATACCCCTCGTCCGACGTCGTTTCGAGTAACCAGATTCCTTCTCGGTACGCGGAGGGAAGTAATCGGGAGGAGCTGGGCGTCAAGTCTCGGAGAACGGCGGATCGGTAAGGAACATCCGTTCGTCGTCGTCACCAAAACGAGGACGTATTCCGATACAGACGGACCATCCGTGAGCTACGGTAGGAAAGGACGATGAAGTAGATGCTTCATGCGGAACGGAGGATTGCTCCCTCGGAGACAACGAGGTTCGTAGGTGACTCATTTAACTTTTGTTCTTCTTCTTCACTGTGTCCCTCTCTCTCATCTTAAGAGGTTCGCAACCTAGTAGAATTAAGTACAAGTAGAGAGAGACAAAGAATCCCAATCCTTTAACATCTCGTTTCGCTAAGGTCGCCACTCGCACCACGTCGTCGTCGACGCGTTTACCGAGCTCATCCTTGTTCTAAATGTCCGGCGTGAGAAAGGAGTTCCTTTGTTCGCTACCAGAGTTGCTAACAAATTGAGAGAAAGTTACGAAACAAACTGACGATTGAACGTTCAATTGGTGCCTATTTTTTGGTACGACGAGCGTAGAGTTTGTAAATGAGAAAAAAAGAAACAGATGCTGCTTCTCTATTTGTATTTAAAAATCCCATCAAATTTACGAATAGGTCTTTGCAGAAACTCCAAAACATTATGTTGAAAAAAATCATGGTCTTTAAAATTTCAATGCCTACTCATTTTCTCAATGTCGATGAGCGTCGGTTAATCGTATCTCCGGACGATTCTCTCAGAAGCTGAAGCTGATGAAAATTATAATGAAAAAAATCCATCGTCATTCAAACAGTCATGTAAGGATTTTTTTTTTTTTTTTTTTTTTTTTTTTTTTTTTTTTTTTTTTTTTTTTTTTTTTTTTTTTTTTTTTTTTTTTTTTTTTTTTAACAGTCATGTAAGGTAATGCTTACAAGTAAATGACCGAAGCAATCCCTGTTTTTTTAGCGTCTCTACTTCTTTTAGGTCTTAGAAGTAAACGAATCGCTTCTCGAAATCGAATAATTCCTGACCATTTGAATGACCACGTAAGTAAACGACCTCAGTAAGCTCAGTTTTCATTGTCTGAAGGGAGTTAGAGCGCATTTTACGCGTAACATCTTCGAACGAGCGTCCGAGCATGAGAATTTCAAACCGTCACCCTTCGTTATGAGGAACATCAGTACAAGAACTTATTTACCCTTTCGGAACATCTCTATTTTCGTCCACGCGTTTAATCTAACGAGTTTTTTTAATGAAAACCTCATTGGGAGCTTTACCAGCATCCAGTCAGTTTAATTGATTAAATGACTTAAAGAGCATCCTTTCACGGTTTGCAGAAAAAACAATCGTCAGTTTGTTTCGTAACTTTCTCTCAATTTGTTAGCAACTCTGGTAGCGAACAAAGGAACTCCTTTCTCACGCCGGACATTTAGAACAAGGATGAGCTCGGTAAACGCGTCGACGACGACGTGGTGCGAGTGGCGACCTTAGCGAAACGAGATGTTAAAGGATTGGGATTCTTTGTCTCTCTCTACTTGTACTTAATTCTACTAGGTTGCGAACCTCTTAAGATGAGAGAGAGGGACACAGTGAAGAAGAAGAACAAAAGTTAAATGAGTCACCTACGAACCTCGTTGTCTCCGAGGGAGCAATCCTCCGTTCCGCATGAAGCATCTACTTCATCGTCCTTTCCTACCGTAGCTCACGGATGGTCCGTCTGTATCGGAATACGTCCTCGTTTTGGTGACGACGACGAACGGATGTTCCTTACCGATCCGCCGTTCTCCGAGACTTGACGCCCAGCTCCTCCCGATTACTTCCCTCCGCGT
>NC_072736.1:83311825-83341825 GCF_026930045.1 Uloborus diversus
CACGAAATTCATGGAAAGCGTTCGAAACTACGGAGCCACGCACTGGACCATGGACGATCTGAAACTCTTTCTTTGCCTGGATGAAACATTGGCGGAAGAATTTCGATCGGTGTTGACGGTCATGACTCCCCCGAATAAGAAAGGCGAGTAATTCGTAAAACGCACGCGTCAAAAAAATACAAAGTCCAACATTTGAAAGAACGCAAAATCTCTACAAATAAAAACAGTATATCATTAAAAAAAAAAAAAAAAAAAAAAAAAAAAAAAAAAAAAAAAAAAAAAAAAAAAAAAAAAAAAAATATATATATATATATATATATATATATATATATATATATATATATATATATTTTTTTTTTTTTTTTTTTTTTTTTTTTTTTTTTTTTTTTTTTTTTTTTTTTTTTTTTTTTTTTTCATGTAATGTTGGTGAGGTTTGACAGATTTGGATCTTGGTTTCTTTCAAATATTTTGGACTTGGTGTTTTTTTTCCACCTTCGAGTTGGGAAGATTTTACGAAATGAACTTTTTTACCTTAGCTTGGTCGTGAAGTCAACGTTTGCAGGAATTTGCATGGGTCATCAGATCCCATTTCGAGATCCCCACGCGGAAATCATTCGCTATCTTCCGAATCATCGTACTCGTTTACCGAAGGTTTCGTGACGCTCAATTTCGGCGCTTCCGGGACGAGCAGGATTACGTTTTCGGTGTTCTCATTGGAAGGAACTTTCCCCTTTTTAGGTTTCTTCGACGATTTCGTGCCTTCTTCGATGGCGTCGGAATCTCCCTTCGTTCCTTCCTCGTCCGTTTTCGTGGGTTGTTTGTCCCTCTTCCGATTTTTTACGTCCCCGTCCGTTTTCTTGCGTTTTTGGCACTTCTCGTTCGCCGCCTCGTCCTCAGACGCGCGTCGTTTCCTTCGATTGGAATCGGACGAATCGGTTTCGTCTCCGACGTGGGATCGGCGACACTCTTTCTTCCAGGCTTTCACGGCTTCCCAGATCTTTTCCTTCATCCCTTCGTCGAGACCTCCGAAGAGGGTCTTTCGGTACACGTCCAAGACGTTCGCGTCGAGTTCGTCGATTTCTTCGAGGAGGTATTTCACGACGTCCAGGGCTCGGAACCAACCGAACTCGCGAACGCATTTCCTGAATGCCGCGACGTGAGCCCGTTTGAAGTGCTCGTAGACGAAACCGCCGATGTCGGTATTCGCGGAATCGTTCACGAAATCCAAGACGTCGTCCGGATACTGAAGATTCTCCAAGTAGTGCTTCAAGTCGTGCGTGCCGCGAACTCCGTCTACTGCGAAAATCACGAAGAGGGCCCGTCGAACATCTTCGTTGACGTGTTCGTTCGCGAGTTGCTTGCTTAAAACCGCAATCATTTTCGTGAGCTCCGAAAGCCTGAAATAGTCTCTGGTTAGGAGTTTTTCGGTCACGGAAATTTCGTCCGAGAAAGTACCGACACCGTTCGATTTAAGAGACGTTAGCAATCGCAAGAAACTTCCTAACATACTGGAAACATCTCCGTGGACGTGTATGGCATTCTTAGAATCTTGAATCATCGACCACGGAACAGCGAGAAAATCCGCCACTCTCCTGACGATGCGCAAGGCTACCGTTCCACGCAGCGTGGCATTTTCCGCCTCGTTCACCTCTTCCTTCAACTCATTCATGACCGCATCCTTTAAAAACGACGAAGATGGCTTCATGGTTTGTTTTTCAAGTACCCACACTTTACTTTACCTAATACGCCTATCACGAGCCCGTAAGAAACGTCCGTAAATCGTTGAAGGGGGGAATTTCGTCGATGAGAACAGAAACTCGATCGTGATACTTAAGCTAATGGCAAAACTAGCATGACGAGAAAAAAAAATGGTTGGGTAAAAGAATTTGTGCTAATCTCGTATTGAGACAAACCTACACTTAAGTAACAAAAAAAAAAAAAAAAAAAAAAAAAAAAAAAAAAAAAAAAAAAAAAAAAAAAATATTATTACTTTTTTTTTTTTTTTTTTTTTTTTTTTTTTTTTTTTTTTTTTTTTTTTTTTTTTTTTTTTTTTATCTTCTGTAAAATTGAAATTGAATCTGTTAGGACCCATCAAATTCTTTTTTTCGTTTCATCGAGTTTTGTCCCATTTTTTTTTCTCCAAGAACTCCAATTGACGCGATTACCGAATTCTCAAATCTCTACTCCATTCCGAAACCCGGATTCCTTCGGAATTTCACTCGCGTCAACGTTTCCTCGTTCGCAGGAAACCTGTTCCTTTTCTCCAGAGCTCTGAGGACAGTCGACGTCTTTCGGAGGAACCAAATTGGTATCGGATTCGGAACCCTCTAATTCTCGTTCGGAAGAAGAAGGTTTTCCGTCGTTGTCCCGATTGGAAGTCGCGAAACAAAAAAATCTACCACTGCTTAATTTCGAGAGCTTTTTCGCATCGTCGAACGCTTGTTCGGCAAATAGTTTCGTGAGATACTTAGGTAATGCGGCGGAAAAGGCTTCACGACAGAATTGATGCTCTTCGTCGGTCTTCCAAGATCCATCGACGTACGTCAGACCAATGTCTTTTAGAAATTGAATGACGTTAGAGGATTCCGAGGCTTTTAACGGAAACTTTAGTTGCAATTTCCCGTCACCCAACCGAATGCTAAAATATTCCACGTCGCCGCGTCCTTCGGTAAGGGAAGTTCTGTAATCACCCACGTTCACGTTCTCGATTAAAATTTCTCTCGTCGGGATCATCGTCTTTATTTGTTCGTTTCCTGTTACGCGGGTGCATCTCTTCCTAAGTCATGCTCTTCATCAAACGATCAACGAATACGTAAAACTTTATGACTCAAAGTCCAGCTTTTGCGAAATAAACGAAGATTGAAACCTCCAACGAACACTTGTAGGAAAAAAAAAAAAAAAAAAAAAAAAAAAAAAAAAAAAAAAAAAAAAAAAAAAAAAAAAAAAAAAAAAAATATATATATATATATATATATATATATATATATATATATATATATATATATATATATATATATATATATATATATATATATATATATATATTTTTTTTTTTTTTTTTTTTTTTTTTTTTTTTTTTTTTTTTTTTTTTTTTTTTACCTAAGCCTTTGGGAAAAAATTAACTTTGAAATGAAATCTCAAGACTATTGGGTGCAAATCCAAAGTGTTGAATTTTTTCAATCCATGCGATATTTTTGTTTCGCGGACGCACCTCTCCCTAGCTCTCCATCAAAAGATCATCCAATGCGTCGACCGTATGGTCACCCGTCGAATCACGTGAAAACTCGATCTCGTCGTCGGTTTTCATTTTTTTCGCCGATCCGTGCACGCCTTCATCAGGTTCGTCGCAGATTGCCGGTAAAAGACTTGATTCGTTTTCCGCGCAAACATCTTCTAGGGTTCTCTTCTCGTCTTCGTTTTCGTTTTCGTAGGGCACGAAATTGAATTTGGCCTTAGCGCGTTCCTCGAAGCTGTCGTCGAAGAACGAACGGTCGAAGATCAACATGTCTTTGCATTTACCTCCGAGCTTGAAAAAGTGCGAGCCGTCGCTTTCGAAGATCATGCGATTCGTTAATTGGAGGTGTAAGATCCCGTAAAAATCGTCGCGGTAGCCGTACGTATCCAAGATCCTCGTCCTTGAAACGTTCGCGATCGCCCCGTTTTCGAATACCTTGGTATGGAGGGGACACCATTGTTTCTTTCTCCGCGATAAATTGGCCCGACGACACCAAATGCAAGCGAACGTACAATCGGGAATGAAAAACCGACTGGTACCGTAGTAATTCGGCACGGATTCCTCCAGGTCCGATGCCAAACCCAAACCGATGGCTTCCAAGGCATCGCATTGGTTTTCGATGAGGGTGGTGGTCACTCTCGTCACGTCGGTTGGGTTCTGTTTGAATTCGAACGTGGCGAATCGCCACAAACCGAATACGAGCACCTGTAAATGATCGGAGTGGGCGATTTTCTGTAGCTTACAATTAGCCTTCTGCATGTGAGGAAGCCATCTGACTTTCGAAATCGGATTGTTTTCAAGAACGTCTCTCCATTGCGGTGTGACGAGATTTATCACGGTCGGACGCATCATTTTGAAGTCATTGAGATATTCAGAAACCAAGGGATTTTTCAAGACGCGAAGAAGGTTTGTTTCCTCGTCGTTCATTTTCCTTTATTAAACGAATTTTTCGATCGATGAAAAAATTACCCTTTTTTAATTCGAAACACCAAACTAGATTCTTAGAGGCGTTCGATCTTTATGTGCAACGTTTACTTGAAAAAAAAAAAAAAAAAAAAAAAAAAAAAAAAAAAAAAAAAAAAAAAAAAAAAAAAAAAAAAAAAAAAAAAAAAAAAAAAAAAATTTTTTTTTTTTTTTTTTTTTTTTTTTTTTTTTTTTTTTTTTTTTTTTTTTTTTTTTTACGTTAGCTCTCGAACTCCAAGCGATCGGAAAAATCGTTCGGAGGAATCAAAGTCTTTTCACGTCGAGGGTTCGTCTCGTTTTTTTTCCGCGTCGTCCATTTTGATGAAATGATGTTTCTTGGCCCCGCACGCGACACAGGTACCGTACGCCATGGGTCTATGGTTTTTCGAGTAAGTTCGCACGACGTCCTTCGTTTCCGTGGGGTTCTTGCATTTGTTGCATCGGATTAGCATTGCGCTTTTCTTTTCTTTCGGAAGAAGCGCAACGCTAATCCGATGCAATACATGCAAGATTCGTCCAAGATTGGCACTCGAGCGAATACTGGCCAGGCCTTTTTTTTTTTCCTCCCGTCCCTCCTTTCGTGACACGAAACGGGTTCCGACCTATCGCGAGAAGGAGGGCGTTTTCAGGGATGCGCGCGTCTTTCTCGTCTCTCCCCTTAAATAGCGGCTCGCATCGCAAGACTCGTCGTCCTTCTTCTCTCTCGTCATGGCGAAGGCGACGCCCGTCTGTCCCAAGAAATTGCTGTATCGTCTCGAGGCCGGCGATCTTTACGTCCCGGTCTACGATCCGCCTTACGAGTACAACCTGAGGATCCTCACGTTCCGGGACGGTTCGAAGTTCCTAAGGTATTTCGTCCTCAACGGTAAAGTCTTATTCGTGGACGAATTCCTCTGTGTCTCGGACCCCAGACATCCGTCCGACGACGACGACGGCCAAGAACCCACGTCTTCGACGGAATTATGCCGAGAACACTTTCACGCGAGGGTCTTGGCTCTCGATTACGAACAGCAACAACGGAAGAAAAACGGGGAACGAGAAGAACGGAAACCGGTAACGCCCGACGGGTCGCCTCCGCCACCGAAACTCCCTCGGTCGTCTTGGCCACCGAGTTCTCAACCAGCGGGACCCCGCAGCGAAAGCCCGAAGGATGACGATGACGACGAGGAGAGGAATAATCCGTACAAGTGCTACGTCATCACCGAAGAATGCGACGATTACTTCAAGACGGTTGTCAGTTACGAAAAAATGCGAGGCGTTCGAGAATTCTTGTTCGGATCTTCTAAAATGAAGCGTTTTGCCGACTGAAGTAGCTCCGACTCTCGTAAAGAAAACCAGTTCTTTGGATTTCCAAGTCGCACGTCGGTTCTTTGCACGAGAACTAATGTGCGGAAAAAAAAAAAAAAAAAAAAAAAAAAAAAAAAAAAAAAAAAAAAAAAAAAAAAAAAAAAAAAAAAAAAAAAATCCCAGTATTGGTTTCCGTTCGTGACGCTGTTTGTTTTCTTGGTTTTTTCCCATTTTGGGAATTTCCTTACGTATTCCAACAATGGTTTAAAAACCACTAGGCGATCGACGATCTTTGCGTTTCCTTGTTCGTTTTCAGAGACTCACGCGGAAAACAAAAGGAGTAACCCATCGACTCTGCTATTTCAAGGTAAAAAAATTACGTCAATTTAAAGATGCTCGAATTCCGTTGAAAATGACAAAGTCCAATTCGTCGAAACCTTTCACGATCCAAAAAGCAATTACATTTGTTTCGAGATCGTTCTAATTTGTAGGAGGGTCTTGGTTTCGGAAGATGGAAATCAGAACATCGAACAGATTTTCTCTGGACGCGAAATGAAAGGCCAACGACTTGAGCACGACGTTTACCGATTTGAAGTGCTCGTGTCTCACGTCGCAACTCTGCGATTTTCGTTTCGCAAGGCGTTCTCCGAATCGTTTTGCCCCCCCTTCGAATCGTCTTTCATCGCGGGCGGCGTTTTCGTTCTTCCGAGTCCCGATCTTCTCGCGAATCGGTGAAAGATGCGCTCTCGAATCCTAAGGCAACGCGAAACGGGGATATAAAACTTAGACTTGAGAACGAGCCACCGTTTTCTTTGCCTTACGCCATGTTAAATTTTCGTGTAGGTGGTAAAAAAAGGCGTCACGTTCAGGATCTAATCGAGTTCCTGAGACAGATCCGATGGAGTAGTCGCAACGTCGTGTAGTCAAAATTTCAATGGCACAAGGCTAAAACCCAAGGAAGCCTTCGTTTTAGCCTTACGGCATGTAAAATTCCATGTAGAGGTAAAAAAAATGACGTCACGTGGTGGATCCGATCGTTTACCCCGTGTAGGATCCGATCATTTACCCCAGATGGATCCGATCATTTACCCGACATTCGATCCGATCATTTACCCGACATTCGATCCGATCGTTTACACCAGAGAGATCCGATCGTTTACCCAACATTCGATCCGATCGTTTACACCAGAGAGATCCGATCGTTTACCCCAGAGGGATCCGAACCCGTACTCGAGACGCTTTCGATCGTTTCCTCCTTGCAAGACCCAAGAGTTACTTTCCCGCAATCAAGCACTTTTTTTTCCGCAATCCCGATTGCGATTCGTTTCTCGACCAAGCGGATGTTTGATGTCAGGTTAAAAAAACACTAGGCGAGCGACGATCGTTGCGTTCCCTCGTTCGTTTTCAGAGACTCACGCGGGAAAAACAAAAGGAGTAACCTGTCGGCTCTGCTATTTCAAGGTAAAAAATTACGTCAATGTAAAGATGCTCGAATTTCGTTGAAAATGACAAAGTCCAATTCGTCGAAACCTTTCACGATCCAAAAGCAAGTTCAACCTTTGAAACTTTTAACCGTTAAAAAAAAAAAAAAAAAAAAAAAAAAAAAAAAAAAAAAAAAAAAAAAAAAAAAAAAAAAAACATTGATTAATTTTTTTTTTTTTTTTTTTTTTTTTTTTTTTTTTTTTTTTTTTTTTTTTTTTTTTTTTCCATTAGTTATGTTTGAACTCGTTCTATTTTGAACTTTGTCATTTTTTTTCTAAGTCGACAGAAACATTTGCAGGAATAAGCATCTCGTTTTTACTTGTAAATGTTTGCCGTCCCAAAAATGACTTCTAACCTAATCCTCGACCGTGAAGTACGAAACCATCCCCATTTTACGCTCTTCTCTCGGTACGGAAATCGCTTTCGAACCGACTCCTTTGGCATGCGTCGCTCTCCGTTTGACGTTAGGCGTAATCCAGGACTGACGCCTCTACGATTCTCTGAATGAGTCGATGCGTTCGTTACTTCATGCGTTGGTTGCGTTTCCGGAAACGACGAATCTTTCATCGAAGTCTACCTTTAAACGACTGCGCAAGAAGAAGGAAACTCATCCATTTCGTCGAAAAAAAGAACCCTTCGTAGGAGTGCACTGGGATTCTAGGGGGGGGCAAATAAAAAACCCGAAACGTTACGTTATTTCACCGGAGTGATCATTGAGACTTACACGTCGAAATACTTGGCAATTCCTCTGAGTCGTGACTTCCTTTAATGGCGAGACGAAGATCATCGCGTTTTCTTGGCTGCACGCATGAAACAAGCTTTGTTCCGAGCGGTCCACGAAGGTAAAGTGTTTCCTTTTCCGAAATTTCGCTTCCTCGAGCGAGAGAAACGACGTAAAGATGCCATTTCGCTGTTCCGAAAAATGACAAGTCCAATTCATTCAAACATCGCCCGAAACTAGTTCGAGCTTTCTAATACAACTCGGAAAAAACTCACAAAAAAAAAAAAAAAAAAAAAAAAAAAAAAAAAAAAAAAAAAAAAAAAAAAAAAAAAAAAAAAAAAAAAAAAAACTTTGACATTGATTAATGTTTTTTTTTTTTTTTTTTTTTTTTTTTTTTTTTTTTTTTTTTTTTTTTTTTTTTTTTTTTTGTGAGTTTTTTTTTTTTTTTTTTTTTTTTTTTTTTTTTTTTTTTTTTTTTTGTGAGTTTTTTTTTTTTTTTTTTTTTTTTTTTTTTTTTTTTTTTTTTTTTTTTTTTTTGTGAGTTTTTTCGTTTCTTTGAACTTTGTCATTTTTTGAACCCGAATTTTTTTCTAAACCTTAATTTTTTTCTAAACCTGACGTAAACTCTTGGCGAAATCATCAGCGCGTTTCCTTGTTCTGCATACATGAAAGGCGTTTACTTCACGAAACCCACGCAGTTTGAGTTAGCCGATCCAAACTCCGATTTCCTTGGGAAAAACGAGACGCGTTTAAATATTCCTCGGTAAATTACAAGAAAGTCCCATTCCTAAAAAAACGAATCCCGATCCAGGCAAGCTCAACGTTTGGGTTTTTTTCCTAAGTTCGGTCGTTCAACGTGATTTGATGTCAGTTAGCCACGAAATGCGAAAAGGGCCACTTGAAAGACGAGTCCCGTACCGCGAGCAGACCGTAAAATTACGGAACTCTTCGTGTTTCCCGGTTCGCGACCGTACAAAGATTTAAATGCTCAACGTGCCCATGGTAAAAAGAGGAACGTTAATGTTTCGCTCGTGACCCATTGAAGTAACGTCTCTACCGTAGGAGAAAGCGAGATGATCATCGTTTCGCAATGCGAAATACCGAAAAAAAAACGATCGGACTTTTGCCTGCTGCGTAGGAAATTGCAAGAGCAGCTACGAAACTTTTGCCTGCTGCGTAGGAAATTGCAAGAGCAGCTACGAAATGCCTATTTGTTCGGTTTTCCCAAAAACTGCGATGTACGAAGTAAACACGCAGCTCTCCGCTTTAATCGAGTCCGGAATTCAAGAAAAAACTTCCGTCAAGTCTCGCTAAAACAAACATTTTTCATCCGCGCAGCTGAAGTAAACGAGATACCCATTTCGTCAAGTGTTTACATCTAGTTTCGAATGATTCCAAAACGGTTAAAAATCGAAGCTAGTCATTCAAAAATCTCGAACACTCAAACACAACGACACAAAAAAAAAAAAAAAAAAAAAAAAAAAAAAAAAAAAAAAAAAAAAAAAAAAAAAAAAAATTTTTTTTTTTTTTTTTTTTTTTTTTTTTTTTTTTTTTTTTTTTTTTTTTTTTTTTTTTTTTTTCAACTTGTTCTTGAACTTTGTCTTTTTTTGAACACGAATTTTTTTTCTAAACTTGACGTAAACTCTTGGCGAAATCATTAGCACGTTTCCTTCACGAAGCCCACGCAGGTTGAGTTAGCCGATCCATCCTCCGATTTATGAGGGATTCGTTTCTCTCGAGGACGTGAAATTGCTGAAAGGGGAACACTGCGCGAACCTCGCTCATTAAAAGGCCGTGCAGCAGAATTGAAATTGAAGTTCCATGCCGCGAGAGGACCGTAAAATACGAGACGTTTCGCACTTTACGTTTAAAGACCGTAAAATACGAGACGTCCTTCCCAGACGCCATCCAAGGAATCGCGGTATTTTTTTTAAAACATTTAATGCGTGCCCCAATAGCAAACGGATTAAAGAGATGGGCTATTCCGCGATTCAGAAGAAATAACGTCCTCGATTACGCATTCGAAGAGGTAGGGAAATAATCATCGCTCGTCAATCCCAAGATTCCGTGGATGGCGTCCCGCGGTACTTATAATGCGGTATTCGACCGCAAAACACGAAACATTCCGTATTTTACGGTCTTCACGCGGTACTCTTGCTTCTTTGTGTTTTTTTTTTCAAAGTCCACGGTCACGAAATGCTAGAAAGTGTTCGTTGTCCCGTGAGCGATTCTAGGCGTGGAGTCAAATGCGAAGAAAAAAAAAAAGCTAGACGTCTTTTGAAGCCAGCATGTCGGTTTGAAGAAACACGTTAGCAATTTCGCACGCAAAAGGAAGATCGTCGTGCGTTCTCGTTGGACGACGAATGCCTGTTTCGCGACGCAGGTAAAAAATGGCCCTGCAAGTACTGCGAGAAAAAATGAGCTTACGCAAAAAATCAAATTTCGTGAGAACGAAAACCCTAAAAACCAATTCCCTAAAAAAATTTCGTGAATCAAGCAAGCTCAAAAAAAAAAAAAAAAAAAAAAAAAAAAAAAAAAAAAAAAAAAAAAAAAAAAAAAAAAAAAAAAAAAATTTTTTTTTTTTTTTTTTTTTTTTTTTTTTTTTTTTTTTTTTTTTTTTTTTTTTTTTTTTTTTTTTTTTTTTTTTTTTTTTTTTTTTTTTTGCAGAGTTAATTTGTTAGAGCTTTCATGGCTCAGGACTTTAGGGTTTTCGAAAAAAGTTGGTTTTTTGTCTTTTTACACGAATTGGGAATTTTCGCGTCCGTTCAACGTGTTCCGTCATTCCAGCGATTTCAAACGTTCTTTTAATTTCCAACTCGCTTCCGTCATGTTCTCACAGAGCCATTTCACGATCAAGTTCAGGGCCTCCGACGTCTTCCCCAGTTCGGACAAGAGTTTACCGTTCCAACCCTGCACCTGAGCGAGCCACTCTCGGTAAATTTCCTTGATCTGAGTCTGCGCTTCGGTACGAACTCTCTCGATCTCCACGTCTTTACTGGTTAACTTAACGTCGCAGTCCTTGTAGACGTATTTCTCTCTGAGTTCGGCGATGTCCGTCTTGAGCCTAGAATTCAGTTTCTCCAGGCGCCTGGAAAGCTTAGAAAGGTTGGTCTTCTCGTGCTTCAAGGCGTCGTTCTCGTTCTTCCAATAGGTTGCTTCCGTCTTCAGTACGGCCAGTTCGTTTCTCAACGCGACGTTCTCGTTCTTCACGGCATCGTATTCCGCCAGCATCCGTTCGAGTCGTCGGTTCTCTTCCCTCAACCGACGGGTTTCCGCGCCGCACTCGAACTTGATTAGCTCCATTTCGTCGGCCATGCGTTTCTGTCGGGGACCGAGCTCGTAGAGTACTTTACCTTCCAAGGCCTCGAAGAAGTCATTTCCGCAGGCCACCTGTTTCCGCAGCCAATCCGAATCGGAGAGCGATTCGTTTTCCGCATTGCGCTTCAAGGGCATCACGTAACCGTTCGAGAGGAACAACGCGTCCTCCGGCACCCGGTTTTTCCTTAAGGGTTCGGGTTCCAAGTCTCTCCTCAGGGGAACGACGCATCGCCTCAGAGAACACGCCTCCGAGAGCGGAGCCATCCATTCCCTCTTGTGGCTCACGGCATTCGTCTTCTTTTCCAAGTGCCATCCGTCGATGCGTTTGCTACCGTTGGCCTGGAGCATGTACGCCTGCAAGCCACCCTCGAATCGCATGCTCATGAAGAGCGGAGCGTGTAACTGCACGGGTCTCTCGATGTAGTAATGGTGGTAGAAATGAGGACCGTCGTTCCCTGATTCCAAGTCTCTCGGCGGAACGTGTCCGAGGTTCCGAAATTCCCGGAACGTCCCGTCGCACGTCGATTTCGGCATCGAGACGTAAGCGATGACCCTCGTTAAATGCATGGCGTTCTTGATGGGTTTGCAGAGTTTCAGTTTCTCGTTCTTCGCGACCCTCCCGTCGGAAGAGCGGCGGACGCCCGCCCAGAACCGCTTGAAGGCGTCCGGACCCTCCGGGGAGCAAACCACCAGGTGCCGATGATGGATGTTGGCCCAGCCGGCATGCTGCTGCACGAAGATCTTCGACGTTTTCTTGAATCCGTCGCAGAGGCAACTCCAGGGCAGTACCAAGATCGAGGATTCCGCGAACAGGCGTCGGAACTCGGAGAAAAGGGCCGCTTTCAGCATGACGTGGTACCACGACGCCACGCCATCGGTCTCGTATCGCTTCATGACGTATTCCAAGTCGGATCCCAATCCCGACTCTTCGCTGAGAACGCCGCCCTCACGGAAGAAGGTGCGCGTGCGGAATCTCTCTAGCAAATCGCCGATCTCGTAAAATCCTTCGTAATCGCTCCTCCTCTCGTGACCGTTCATGTCCTTCGGGCGACACGTCATCCGAGGCTCGCCCGTTCGCGGATCGTAGCAAGACGAACAGACGTCGAGCGAACCTTCTCCTTCGAGCGAACCTTCTCCTTCGAGCGAACCATCATCGGTCTCGTTGCGTTCTCGTTCTTCTTCTTCCTCGTTACGTCTTCGTTCTCCTTCTTCCTCGTTACGTCTTCGTTCTCCTTCCTCCTCGTTACGTCTTCGTTCCGCGTCTCGCTCGTCGTTCCCCGTTTTCTCGCCAACGCGTACCAACAGGCACGACGAAGCGTGGGTCGCGTTTTTCTGAAGACCGGACTCTGCGTAATTCGTCCCGCACCACGGACACCGTTTCTTCTCGCACGATCCGTGAACCTCAACGACGTGCTCCCTCATCTCCAGCACAGATTTTTTAGTTCCGCACGAGAAACAAGACAAGGAAACGTCTCCACATCGCTTGATGCGCTTCTTGTAACCCCTCCAACTCAGTTCGCGTTTCCTATCGCTCGGAGCCAGCGTTAATTTTTCGCGAGAGTTACACGAGAGAAAAAAGACCGAGGTTCGCAAGAAGAACAAAGTGTGGCTAGGCAAAATTGCTTCAGAAGAAACGAAACATTCGGAAAAAAAGCTTTTCCAAATACTCAACACGCAAGATCTTTTTTTAAAGTGAGGAGAAAAAAAAAAAAAAAAAAAAAAAAAAAAAAAAAAAAAAAAAAAAAAAAAAAATATTTTTTTTTTTTTTTTTTTTTTTTTTTTTTTTTTTTTAAAGCTTTGATGCGTTTTTCGCTACGCGATTCGTTCTCCCTCCCCGAATCTCCTACGAATCCGTTCAAATCATCGCAAATCCCATTCCAAATACCTTCCCAAACACATCATGATAAATAATAAACGCATCATCGAAAAGGGGAACTAGAAAAGGGGTACTAAGGTCACGTGACCCGTTAATGTAATGCATTTTCGAATTTGACCTCAATCTGTCAATCAATCAATCAATCAATCAATCAATCAATCAATCAATCAATCTGTCAATCAATCAATCAATCAATGTCAAAACTTTTTTTTTTTTTTTTTTTTTTTTTTTTTTTTTTTTTTTTTTTTTTTTTTTTTTTTTTTTTTTTTTTTTTTTTTTTTTTTTCCGAATTTCAATTTGTATTTGGCTCAGGGAAACAAACGATGAGCTATTTGTTTCGGGACTTGCGAAACACATAACTCGTCGTTTGATGACGTCACCCAGTGGGCGTGGCTATCAATCAATCAATCAATGTCAAAACTTTTTTTTTTTTTTTTTTTTTTTTTTTTTTTTTTTTTTTTTTTTTTTTTTTTTTTTTTTTTTTTTTCGAACTTTAATTTGTATTTGGCTCAGGGAAGAAATGAGAGCTCATCAAACGACGAGCTCTTTGTTTCGGGACTCGCGAAACAGATGACCTCCATGACGTCACGTGCCAGCCACGCCCACTAGGTGACGTCATGAAGGTCACGTGTCGCGGTTTTCGACCGCCAGGGAATACGGAATAGTCCGATTTGCGGTTCGTCACTTTTAGGAAGGCTCGAGTTTGATTGGTTCATGAGATGTGACGAGTCTGTTTTTGTCATTTTTTTAGGGGACCAACGAAAAGGGGATCTTGCAGCACGCAGCCAAGAGACGGCAATGATCTTCGTTTCGTCTTTAAAAGGAGCCACGATCTGCGGTGAGATTTTGCGGTGCAAAAGACCGGCTCAACGATTAGGTTTCACGCATTCGTTAAAGAAATTAGAACATGGTTTGGCTAACTCTTTTTTTTTTAAGCCTGGGTCTCGTAAAAATTAATTAAATTAATTAGCAGCGAGCTAATTAGCAGCAAGCTCAATTAGAACCGTAAAAAAAAAAAAAAAAAAAAAAAAAAAAAAAAAAAAAAAAAAAAAAAAAAAAAAAAAAAACTTTAGCTTCCTTTCGGATTACCAGGTGTTTCGACGACTTGGACTTTGTCATTTTTTTTTTTGAACCAACGAAAAGGGATCTTACAGGACGTAGCCAAGAAACCGCAATGATCTTCGTTTCGTGTTTAAATGAAGCCACGACTCAGGGGAATCACTCTGCGGTAAAAAAAAAACGTTTCCTTCGGTAAAAATTTTCGGGTTTTTTTTGGTAAAAGACCCGCTCAGCGACGATTAGGTTTCGTGTATTCGTTAAAGAAATGAGAGGGTGAATCGGCTAACTCTTTTATGCCTGGGTCTCGTAAAGTTTACTTAGAAAATAATTCGGGTTAAAAAAAGTGACAAAATTCGAAACATTGCTAAAACTCGGGCTTTCAAACACAATTAGCAGCAACCTCAATCACTACCGTAAAAAAAAAAAAAAAAAAAAAAAAAAAAAAAAAAAAAAAAAAAAAAAAAAAAAAAATTTTTTTTTTTTTTTTTTTTTTTTTTTGAGCAATTTGAATTGCTTATTGTCCTCACTTAACCGCTGTTGGCGTTGGGATGATTTTTCAAACCATACATTTTTAACTTCCGTAGAATTTACGGTTCTCGTCTATGCTTCATGCTTCGTGCTTCATGCTTCATGCTTCATGCATCGTGCTTCGTGCCTTATGCTTCATGCCTCGTGCTTCGTGCTCCATGCTTCATGCTTCTTGATTCATGCTTCGTGCTTCATGCTTCATGCCTCGTGCTTTGTGCTCCATGCTTCATGCTTCTTGATTCATTCTTCATGCTCCGTGCTTCATGCTTCGTGCTTCATTCTTCATGCGTCATGCTTCCAGCTTCATGCCTCGTGCTTCGTGCTCCATGCTTCATGCTTTTTGATTCATTCTTCATGCTTCGTGCTTCATGTTTCGCTGGTCTTTAGGTTTTATCTCCTGATATTTGGTATCGTACCAATGAACTCTGGTCCAATGGTCTTGAAATAAAATCCTACGTCCTCTAGAATGTGTTCAAATGCCTCTGGATTCCGACTAATGTTCTTGATGCTGTTTCCATTCATCATCATGTATTGGTCCATGGTTTTGGAGAACTGATCCTCTCTGGGAATTCATCTAACGACATCCGGAATTCACTTGACCGCTGAAGCTAAGATCATACAGGTATTGCAATTCAAATTGCGAAAAACTCTTTTGAATGCCACCTTGCCAGCATTCAAATGAAAAGGGCCCGAAGGGCCCATCGCCCATCGCCCATCGCCCATCGCCTTTTTTTTTTTTTTTTTTTTTTTTTCGACATGAAAGTTTTATCGCGATAGTATTTGAGATCGAATGATTAGAAACATTTTTTTTCCCCGATCAGCCCTTGAACCTCGTACGCGATAATGGTCGGAGTATCCCCCTTTTCTTAATCCGTTCAATCCTTTTCGTGAATGTTTTTAAGTTCGATATTTTAACTTGGATTCGCACAGACGCACCATCGAGTTCCTTGCAAGACAACGATCGCAAAGTGAGGAGGAATAATTTTTTCCCAATCAGCCGTTGTTTTGTTTGAGGAAAAAAATTAGCGTGTATCCCAACGTAGGACCATTGAATCATTTTTTTTCCTTGGCAACGAGACATGGGTTCCTTGATTGGAAACCTTTCGCATGTATTTCGTTCATCGTTAAAAAGGTAATACGAATACCGAACACGTTCCAGCATTGGACTTGGTCATTTTTCTTCTAACGTGAATGTTTTTCATCCCGATGTGTTGTTTGATGTCGGTCATGCCATCGATGAAAATGTTCAGGAATTTTTCTCGTATTCCAGTATTGGAATCGCGTTTCTCGAAATGAAACGGATCCAGTCTTGGTCAATCTTTCGTGTCTTCACGCTCTCCCCCCCCCCCCTTCGTTCCAGTTTAATTTTTGCTTTTTCGAAACCTCCCACCCGTCACGTTTGTCGTTGGCTTGCCAATCGCATGACACCTCCGTTTCTGATTCGTTCGTCCATCCGCTCGTTTCGTTTTTTCTTCCTTCGTTTAGCGTTATAAATGGACGCGTCGAATATTGGCTCATTCCAGCGGTAAAATGCGACCACGACATGCATCTCCTCCTCAAAGAAATCATGACGCCGTCGTTACGGTGCGCTTCGTCGTCGTCTCATGGATTTCTCTGGTTGTTCTCTTTTCCGCTGATGCGAACGATGCCAACGGAGTATACCCGTCGGAAAAACCTCTGTCTCCGAGCACCCTTTTTCGGTACTGTTGGATTACTTAAAGCGTATATTTCAAGATGCATGGATCGCTTCGCCTTTCTTTAGCGAAATGGTCATCAACAACTGAATTCGCGACCGACGAGCTTGTGTTTTTGCCAGCACAGGTTTCAGTCTTCGAAATACCCCTCGTCCGACGTCGTTTCGAGTAACCAGATTCCTTCTCGGTACGCGGAGGGAAGTAATCGGGAGGAGCTGGGCGTCAAGTCTCGGAGAACGGCGGATCGGTAAGGAACATCCGTTCGTCGTCGTCACCAAAACGAGGACGTATTCCGATACAGACGGACCATCCGTGAGCTACGGTAGGAAAGGACGATGAAGTAGATGCTTCATGCGGAACGGAGGATTGCTCCCTCGGAGACAACGAGGTTCGTAGGTGACTCATTTAACTTTTGTTCTTCTTCTTCACTGTGTCCCTCTCTCTCATCTTAAGAGGTTCGCAACCTAGTAGAATTAAGTACAAGTAGAGAGAGACAAAGAATCCCAATCCTTTAACATCTCGTTTCGCTAAGGTCGCCACTCGCACCACGTCGTCGTCGACGCGTTTACCGAGCTCATCCTTGTTCTAAATGTCCGGCGTGAGAAAGGAGTTCCTTTGTTCGCTACCAGAGTTGCTAACAAATTGAGAGAAAGTTACGAAACAAACTGACGATTGTTTTTTCTGCAAACCGTGAAAGGATGCTCTTTAAGTCATTTAATCAATTAAACTGACTGGATGCTGGTAAAGCTCCCAATGAGGTTTTCATTAAAAAAACTCGTTAGATTAAACGCGTGGACGAAAATAGAGATGTTCCGAAAGGGTAAATAAGTTCTTGTACTGATGTTCCTCATAACGAAGGGTGACGGTTTGAAATTCTCATGCTCGGACGCTCGTTCGAAGATGTTACGCGTAAAATGCGCTCTAACTCCCTTCAGACAATGAAAACTGAGCTTACTGAGGTCGTTTACTTACGTGGTCATTCAAATGGTCAGGAATTATTCGATTTCGAGAAGCGATTCGTTTACTTCTAAGACCTAAAAGAAGTAGAGACGCTAAAAAAACAGGGATTGCTTCGGTCATTTACTTGTAAGCATTACCTTACATGACTGTTAAAAAAAAAAAAAAAAAAAAAAAAAAAAAAAAAAAAAAAAAAAAAAAAAAAAAAAAAAAAAAATCCTTACATGACTGTTTGAATGACGATGGATTTTTTTCATTATAATTTTCATCAGCTTCAGCTTCTGAGAGAATCGTCCGGAGATACGATTAACCGACGCTCATCGACATTGAGAAAATGAGTAGGCATTGAAATTTTAAAGACCATGATTTTTTTCAACATAATGTTTTGGAGTTTCTGCAAAGACCTATTCGTAAATTTGATGGGATTTTTAAATACAAATAGAGAAGCAGCATCTGTTTCTTTTTTTCTCATTTACAAACTCTACGCTCGTCGTACCAAAAAATAGGCACCAATTGAACGTTCAATCGTCAGTTTGTTTCGTAACTTTCTCTCAATTTGTTAGCAACTCTGGTAGCGAACAAAGGAACTCCTTTCTCACGCCGGACATTTAGAACAAGGATGAGCTCGGTAAACGCGTCGACGACGACGTGGTGCGAGTGGCGACCTTAGCGAAACGAGATGTTAAAGGATTGGGATTCTTTGTCTCTCTCTACTTGTACTTAATTCTACTAGGTTGCGAACCTCTTAAGATGAGAGAGAGGGACACAGTGAAGAAGAAGAACAAAAGTTAAATGAGTCACCTACGAACCTCGTTGTCTCCGAGGGAGCAATCCTCCGTTCCGCATGAAGCATCTACTTCATCGTCCTTTCCTACCGTAGCTCACGGATGGTCCGTCTGTATCGGAATACGTCCTCGTTTTGGTGACGACGACGAACGGATGTTCCTTACCGATCCGCCGTTCTCCGAGACTTGACGCCCAGCTCCTCCCGATTACTTCCCTCCGCGTACCGAGAAGGAATCTGGTTACTCGAAACGACGTCGGACGAGGGGTATTTCGAAGACTGAAACCTGTGCTGGCAAAAACACAAGCTCGTCGGTCGCGAATTCAGTTGTTGATGACCATTTCGCTAAAGAAAGGCGAAGCGATCCATGCATCTTGAAATATACGCTTTAAGTAATCCAACAGTACCGAAAAAGGGTGCTCGGAGACAGAGGTTTTTCCGACGGGTATACTCCGTTGGCATCGTTCGCATCAGCGGAAAAGAGAACAACCAGAGAAATCCATGAGACGACGACGAAGCGCACCGTAACGACGGCGTCATGATTTCTTTGAGGAGGAGATGCATGTCGTGGTCGCATTTTACCGCTGGAATGAGCCAATATTCGACGCGTCCATTTATAACGCTAAACGAAGGAAGAAAAAACGAAACGAGCGGATGGACGAACGAATCAGAAACGGAGGTGTCATGCGATTGGCAAGCCAACGACAAACGTGACGGGTGGGAGGTTTCGAAAAAGCAAAAATTAAACTGGAACGAAGGGGGGGGGGGGAGAGCGTGAAGACACGAAAGATTGACCAAGACTGGATCCGTTTCATTTCGAGAAACGCGATTCCAATACTGGAATACGAGAAAAATTCCTGAACATTTTCATCGATGGCATGACCGACATCAAACAACACATCGGGATGAAAAACATTCACGTTAGAAGAAAAATGACCAAGTCCAATGCTGGAACGTGTTCGGTATTCGTATTACCTTTTTAACGATGAACGAAATACATGCGAAAGGTTTCCAATCAAGGAACCCATGTCTCGTTGCCAAGGAAAAAAAATGATTCAATGGTCCTACGTTGGGATACACGCTAATTTTTTTCCTCAAACAAAACAACGGCTGATTGGGAAAAAATTATTCCTCCTCACTTTGCGATCGTTGTCTTGCAAGGAACTCGATGGTGCGTCTGTGCGAATCCAAGTTAAAATATCGAACTTAAAAACATTCACGAAAAGGATTGAACGGATTAAGAAAAGGGGGATACTCCGACCATTATCGCGTACGAGGTTCAAGGGCTGATCGGGGAAAAAAAATGTTTCTAATCATTCGATCTCAAATACTATCGCGATAAAACTTTCATGTCGAAAAAAAAAAAAAAAAAAAAAAAAAAAAAAAAAAAAAAAAAAAAAAAAAAATATATATATATATATATATATATATATATATATATTTTTTTTTTTTTTTTTTTTTTTTTTTTTTTTTTTTTTTTTTTTTTTTTTTTTTTTTTTTTTTCACATGTTGAAAAAAAATATTGGCAAACCAGAAAAATTGAATGAATTAAAAGCAAACGGGTTGGAATACTTGAAACATTTTATTCGTTTACGAAAACGATCGACGCTCTTGTTGTAACGGTCATTTCGAAAGGTTTCCAACTAAAACTCATGTGTCTCATTGCCAATCTAGAAAAATTGATTAAATTCAAAGAGAACGAACGTTGCGATAATCGGACACTTTTCTCGTGTACTTGAAGCGTATCAGCAGCAAAAAAATTGATTGACGCTCCCGTTGTAACGGTCATTTCGAAAGGTTTCTTTCTTAAAAACCCATGTGTCTCATTGCCAACATGTTGCGTTACTCGGACACGTTTTCGCGTACGGAATTGAATGGATGATCGGGAAACAAAATGTTTCTGCTCACTTCGTGATAAACGTTCTGCGGTAAAAAAAAACTACCCAACTCCATGTTTGCGAATCAAACACATCGGGATGAAAAACATTCACGTCAGAAGAAAAAATGACGTAGAGTCCAATGCCGTAATGTGTTCAGTATTCGTATTACCTGCCTCCAACTAAAACTCATGTCTCATTGCTAAACTAGAAAAAAAAATCAACCGAATGGCCCTACGTTGGGTGACGCTCTCGTTTTAACGGTAAACAAAATACATGCGAAAAGTTTCCAACTAAAACTAATGTGTCATGACCAAACTGGAAAAAAACGAACCGAATGGTCCTACGTTGGGTGGCGCTCTCGTTTTAACGGTGAACGAAATACCTGCGAAAGGTTTCCAATCAAAGAACCCATGTGTCGTTGCCCAAGAAAAAAATAATGACTGAATGGTCCTACGTTGGGATACACGTTAGTGCCAATCCAAGCAAAATATCGGACTTAAAAAATATTCTCGAAAAGGATTGAACGGATTAAGAAAATAACACGCTGGGATACTCCAACCATTTTCGCGTGCGAGGTTCAAGGGCTGATCGGGGAAAAAATGTTTCTAATCGCTCGATCCGAAACTCGAACATCTCAAATATTATCGCAATAAAACTTTCACGTCGGAAGAAACCAGTGTCAGATTGCGTTCGGTAAAAAATTTCCGGTAGCCCGAAGCACTTGAAAATGTTTTTAATGTGTTTGCCAATATTTTTTCGCGTACGGAGTTGAACGGATGATCGGGATAAAAAAATGAACCCAGGTGACAGATTGCGTTCGGATTGCGTTCGGTAAAAAATTTCACGTAGCCCGAATAATGTGTTTGAGAATAATAATGATGGCATTATTATTTGAAAAAAAAAAAAAAAAAAAAAAAAAAAAAAAAAAAAAAAAAAAAAAAAAAAAAAAAAAAAAAAAAAAAAAAAAAAAAAAATATATATATATATATATATATATATATATATATATATATATATATATATATATATATATATTTTTTTTTTTTTTTTTTTTTTTTTTTTTTTTTTTTTTTTTTTTTTTTTTTTTTTTCATGTTGAAAAAAAATATTGGCAAACTAGAAAAATTGAATGAATTAAAAACGGGTTAGAATACTCGAAACATTTTATTCGTTTACGAAAACGATTGATGCTCTCGTGTAATGCTCATTTCGAATTTGTATGAGCGTTTTATCTCGAATTACAGACGTATTTCATGTTAATTCTAAACTCATTCGTAGCAAAAGGTAAACATCTCTCGGAACGTTAAAAAAAGGCATGTTCTGAAGGTAAATTTTTGTTCCCCGTCTAATGATGTCGGTTTCGAGTCTCTACGTCGATTCGTTCTTGAGTTAGGAGTTTCTTTAAACTAATTCGTAGCAAACGGTAAATATCTCTCGGAACGTTAAAAAAAAGGAATGTTCCGAAGGTAAATTTTGTTCCACGTCTAATGATGTCGGTTGCGAGTCTCCAAGTCGATTCGTTCTTGAGTTACCAATTTCTTTAGATTTAGCGAGTAACACGTTTGCGGCTCAAACTCCGAAGATAAAGGACCGCTTGAGTTGCGATGGGTATCATTCGAAGGGAAATTAGATTCCTCTCCCGTCTAATGTTGGCACCATCGAATCTCTACGTCCGTTCGCTCTCGAGTTACGAAACGAAACGCGTTCCGAGCTAAATCTAAACTAATTCGTTGCACGCTGTAAACGTCTCTCGGAATGACGGAAGTAGTATCATTCGAAGGAAAATTTTCTTCGCCATCGATGGACACCGGTTTCAAGTCTCTACGTCGATTCGTTCTCGAGTTACGAATTCGTTTGTATTTAGCGCGAAACACGTTTGCGGTTCTAACTCCGACCGATGGAATTGTTTTCTTTGTCAAGCTTTAAAATGTCGTTGTTGTTGAAAAATGGTAAATTAAATCATTGACGTAAAAAATGACAAAGTCCTGAACTTGAAACTGAAAAAGCGTTTGGTTCAGAATCTCCAACGAATAAAAAACATCTCTGGAAAAAAAAAAAAAAAAAAAAAAAAAAAAAAAAAAAAAAAAAAAAATATATATATATATATATATATATATATATATATTTTTTTTTTTTTTTTTTTTTTTTTTTTTTTTTTTTTTTTTTTTTTTTTTTTTTTTTTTTTTTCAGAGATGTGTTTAGTGGAGGTTTGAATGTTCGTTGGAGATTCTGAACCAAACGCTGGACTTTGTCATTTTTTTAATCGTAAAGTTTTAAATGCCAACATCACTGCGTTAAGATGATTGGTAAAAATGTAAGAACCCAAAACACGAGAATATTGGAACTCGTAAAGATCGTTCCAAAATTGGTTTGATTTCACTTAATGACCTTGTCATTTTTTTTTCGCGGGAGGGTCGTGTGCGTCACGTTGCTCGCGTTGTTTTTTCCTTTCAACCTTCTCGTGCATTTTTTCTCTTTCCCAACAGAATTCTCTTCCAATTCGTATTTCCGACCTCCCCACACGCCGTTTTTTTTCCTCGGTCGTTTTGCGAATGCTAAATGCTCGACGTAATTCGTTTCTCGGAGTTCCCTCCCTCTCTTGGGTTAACGCTTAAAAAGGAACGGAAAAACACTCTGGTTCTCATCGTTTACTTTTCCTCTCCTGGGAGAGTCATGCCGAGTCATTTTCAGTACAGTGACTACACTCGTTACAAAAGGTTTCTAAGCTCGAGCGGATCCGAAATCATCTGTCATTGGTGTGGGGCTCGGATTCTCATCCGTAAGTTCGAAAGACACGTCAAAGAGCAGCACGGTTACAATAGCACCATGTCTTGCGCGTGGTGTTTGAGATTTCATTGGGAGTTCGGAACAAAGTTACAGCAAGGAGAGCACCTCCTCAATTGCGCCAGACGCCGCGCCTCGGTTCATGGTGGGTACAGATCTCGTCCCAGCGTTTACGTTTCTCCCTCTTCTGCCTGTTATCAGGTTTCGTCGACGCTAACTCGCAGTTCCCTCGGAGGTAGGTCATTTTTTCCTCCCCCGGGACTTACCACCAGCGACGACGGCACCGGGAACGTGGTGCTGGAAAGGAACGAGTTCAGTTCCTCATCGTCGTCGTTCGAACAGGCGCCGAAGAAAAACGAAGGCGAACCCGAGATCATCGAAATGAACGCAGGCTCCGGTGACGATTCGATCCTACCCAGCATCGTTGCCGCTCAGAGCGTTTACGAGGAAGAGGGATGCGTCTCGGCCGCGACGCCGCCGCCCCTGGACCTGACTTGCAAGGAATCGATGCCCGATCTCGTCATCGACGAATCCCGAGACGACGAAAGACGAAAAGAACTCGAGAATCTGGGCCTCATTTTGGACGAAAACAGCAACAAGACCGAAGTCTTTAAGAAAATGGCAGAAGTCAACGGTGTTCAACCTCAAGAACTGGTGTTGGAGAAAGAAAAGAGAATCGAAACGTTTCGCGCACGTCCGGCGGGGGACATCAACCTCAATTACGTGCGCGTTCTGAGCATCCCGGTCGGAAAAGACGAATCTTACGCCGTGATTAGGGACCAGAATAAACTCTTTTTCATGTACTGAATTCGGACCGCAAGAAGCAAATGTTTTTTATCATGTCTTTGTTTTGTGTATTATTGTATTTGTTTTGTAAGATTGATTTTAAAAAAAAACTAAATCGATCCAATATTGGTACAATTTTTTTCGAGTGGCAAAAAATGACAAAGTCCTGAATTTAAAACTGAAAAAAACCTTTGGTCTAGTATCTCCAACAAGTCGAGAGATATATTTTGATTTGAAAAAAAAAAAAAAAAAAAAAAAAAAAAAAAAAAAAAAAAAAAAAAAAAAAAAAAAAAAAAAAAAAATATATATATATATATATATATATATATATATATATATATATATATATATATATATATATATATATATATATATATATATATTTTTTTTTTTTTTTTTTTTTTTTTTTTTTTTTTTTTTTTTTTTTTTTTTTTTTTTTTTTTTTTTTTTTTTTTTTAATTGAAATTGAAATTGAAGCTGAGCCGAATGACCGTCAAGGATCGATTTTTTTCAGAAAAGTTGGACTTGTGTTTTTTTCTAGGCTAACGAATCCACCCGCTTTTATCGGAAAACGTTTCTCCTTGTTTTTTCTCTGAAATAGATGACAACACGCGCTTCAAAGAAAAATTCACGTTTTTTTCATGACATTCGTGCTTTTTTTTAACGCACCTCGAGATCTGGCCATTATTGGAACAGTCTTTTTTTTAAAAAAAATGAAAACGTTTATTTACAACACAAATACAAAACAAAATAATGAGAAACCCTCAGGGTTTCTCAGACAAAATTTCCTCGAAGGGAGTTTGCCACGGCGTCGATGGAGATCATGGCTTTTTCGACCGAGTCAACCAACCTCAGTACGGCCGTACAGAATTGTTTATGATCTTCCATGAGATTCAGCAACAGGTACGCTTCCACCGTCCTCACATGGCGACGTGGACGAAGTCGAGCCCGATATTTACCTCGTAGTTGAGCAGCTATGCCCGGCGTCAGTAGGAAGTCTTCGTCGTTGTTTTCCTCGCCGTCGTGGTTTTCTTGGGTTTCGTTGCCGTCGTGGTTTTCTTGGATTTCGTCGCCGCCTTTCGGCACGAAGTCGATGTCGTTGACGTCGTCGACGTCGTCGTCGATGCCTTCAATGTCCGGCACTCGTTTCTCGGCTTGACCGGCATACATTTCGAGGAATTTCTTAGAGCACTCCAGGAGATGGAGTCCGTGTTTCATTTTTTCTCCGGAAGGCCAAGTTTCGTCCAGGCACCAGACGCACGTCGTCTTGGGATTGATGCAGTGCATCTTGGAGACATGTTTTTCGTAATCCTTGGTAGCAAGAAATCGGCTGCAAAACCAGCAGCGCATGAGATCATTGTGATTATTGAGAATGAAGGTCCTGTACTGAAAATACGGAAACGAAGTCATTTTTTCCGCTCTCTCTCCTCCGTGTTTCTCGGGAATGGGGGGTTTTCACTCATCTTTTTAAAGAGTCCTGGAAAAATAAAAAAAACTCCCCTCTGGCGAACGGCGACCATTCGTATGCGCGAAACGCGAGAATCCTTTTAACGGACGAATAAGGAACGTGACGCCCGTTTGGAGACGATCACCCTCCTCCTTTTTTCCCCCGTTGTTTCTTTGAACGAAGGAGGAACCAAGATCTTAAGGTCACGCGTGTCAGGTAAAAAAAAAAGGAACGACGCCGATACTGGACCGATTGCTCCAATACAGGCTTCGAAACTAAAACGGGCTTCGGTTCCTTTTTCCCCCCCGTTGTTTCTTTGAACGAAGGAGGAACCAAGATCTTAAGGTCACGCGTGTCAGGTAAAAAAAAAAGGAACGACGCCGATACTGGACCGATTGCTCCAATACAGGCTTCGAAACTAAAACGGGCTTCGGTATTTTAGCTACGTGCCATGCCCTTCCAAGAGAAAAAAAGGTGCCAATACTGGATTCGTTCATTTTTTTTTATTTCGAACAATAAGGTACATTTACACAGGTTTAACATTTTTTTGTCCTGAGGTTTCCTTGGTTTCGGTCAGGTCGCGTGCGGTATCTTCAGGAATCCCGGAACTCGTCGAATGCTCGTCGTCGTCATCGTAGTCGTCGTCCTCCTCCAAGAGTTGCCTTACCAACGCGCAATGCGGAGTCTCTGGTCTGCCCGTCACCACTTCCTCGATTACCCGATCCATTAGTTGCAATGCGTAGTCGAGATGGTTTTTAGTCTCTTCGACGTCCGGCTTTTGTTCTTTGTCTTCATGGAAATTAAGTCGCGTTCGGCAAAAATTCAGCACGGACGGGTCCATGGACGAAATGAAGCGTGGTTCTTTCTGCGGTGCCCCCGGAACGGGCATCGCTCGTTCTGTCGGAGTGCGCTGATTGGTGTCTTCGGGGGTCGATCCGGACATTTCTGCGGGATATTGCGACGATGCGGGAGAGTTTTTATGGGGTCGCGTTACTTTTTTTTGAAGAACGGGGATTGGGGGAGCGACACGAGAACGTCAGAATCGCGTGATTTCGTGAGGAGCGAATCGAAACACTCTCGTGACATTAAAAAAAAAGTGCCCGACCTACCGATATTGGCTCGGATTCGATCGGATCAGTTGTTCGAACGAATCCGAGCCAATATCGGTCGGTCGGGCCTTCCTGTTTTCAAGAAAACGTAAAGGGGGGGGGGGAAAGACTAGCAAAAGCAATTCGAAACATTCTCGTGACATGCCAACCGACCGATATTGGAGCGATTCGTTCGAACGTCAAACTGATCCAAACGAATCCGAGCCAATGTTGGTCGGTCGAGCTTTTTTTTAAAAAAAAAAAGAAGAAAGGTAAAGGAACAGAAAGACTAGTAACATGTTTATTTACAATGATAGGAAAATGGTTACAATGACAGGAACAACTCTTTAATCCTCTCCCGTACTACTCGAAGATGAAGCTTCTTCGTCTTGTATTTCACGCAGGAGCCGGCGGAGAGAGGGCAGGGATTCCGTTGATGAAGCGGAAAGTGAAGGCGAAAGCGGCGGCGACTCGATTCGCACCGACGACGTCGATGAACTTCTCGATCGCACGAGAGGACTCCTCGATCTCTCCGGCGATCGAGAGGGACTTCGTCGGGGAGCTTCATCGATCCTCCTTGCTGGTATACGAGGATCGATTGCCTCGAAAACAAGTCGCGGCACTCGTCGACCCGATGCGGCCGGAGATGATGGGCTATACTCCGGCACTTGGATGTCGGGAGTCGACGAGTCTGCTTCACGTATCACGAAATCCACTTCATGCAACTCCATGTTCTTTGGTTCGGGGTCTCTAATTGCGAGTGAGCGCGTACACGAAATCAGTCTCCCTTTATTAATTAGGAAAAAAAACGAACAAAACATCTGCTTCGAATCTTTCGAGAAACCAGACCCGTTGACCTCGACACGCATCTCGCGGCGACCCAGCCATGGAGCACGTGTTTTTTTTCATCCTTGACACGCTTCGCACGCGCGTGACCAGGAAAAAAAACCGTTCGCTTTGAGCTGCAACAAGGTCACGAGACAACGTTGGATGCATCGATGAATGTTCGAACTTCGATTTTTCGTCTCCTGCATCTGATCCGCCGAGCTTTTGAAAAAATCATTGATGTTAAAAAAATGACAAAGTCCCAAATTTAGAACTAAATCTCGAAACTAATTCGTGCCTCGCGGTAAAAGTATCTCGGCGTGACGAAATGAATTTGTTTTCTAATTCGTCCGATGGAATTGTTTCTTCGTCGAGCTTTAAAAAATCATTGACGTTAAAAAATGACAAAGTAAATCAATGATGTTAAAAAAATGACTAAGTCCCAAAATTGAAACTAAAAAAAGCGTTGAGGTTCAGAATCTCCAACGAATAAATAAACCATCTTTTAAAAAAAAAAAAAAAAAAAAAAAAAAAAAAAAAAAAAAAAAAAAAAAAAAAAAAAAAAAAAAAAAAAAAAAAAAAAAAAAAAAAAAAAAAAAAAAAAAAAAAAAATTTTTTTTTTTTTTTTTTTTTTTTTTTTTTTTTTTTTTTTTTTTTTTTTTTTTTTTTTTTTTTTTTTTTTTTTTTTTTTTTTTTTTTTCACAAACGTCTCGAGTTACGAAGGGAAACGTGTTACAGGCTGAACCTGAACTAATTCGTAACTCGAGAACAAATGGACGTAGAGACTTGCGAAGGGTATCATTTGAAGGCAAATTTTGTTCCCCGTCGATTGACACCAGTTTCAAGTCTCTACGTCCATTCGTTCTCCAGTTACGAATTTGTTTAGATTTAGCGGAAAACCTGAACTAATTCGTAACTCAAGAACGAATGGACGTAGAGACTTGCAACGGGTATCATTTGAAGGTAAATTTTGTTCCCCGTCGATTGACACCAGTTTCAAGTCTCTACGTCCATTCGTTCTCGAGTTACGAATTTGTTTAGATTTAGCGTAAAAACTAAAAAAATTTTTAACTCGAGAAGGAATAGACGTAGGGACTCAAAACCGGTGTCATCCGAAGCAAAATTTTGTTCCCCGTCGATTGACACCAGTTTCAAGTCTCTACGTTTATTCGTTCTCGAGTTACAAATTTGTTAAGATTTAGCGTTAAACCTGAACTAATTCGTAACTCAAGAACGAATGGACGTAGGGACACGAAACTATTTTTAGTAGATGGAAAATTTAATTTTGCTTCAAATGACACCGGTTTCGTGTCTCTACGTTTATTCGTTTTCGAGTTACGAATTTTTTTAGATTTAGCGTTAAACATAAAAAAATTCGTAACTCGAGAACGAATGTACGTAGAGACTTGAAACTACCATGATTAGATGGAGAATTTAATTTGCTTCAATTGACACCGGTTTCGGGTCGCTACGTCCATTCGTTCTCGAGTTAGGAATTAGTTCATGTTTAGCGTTAAATCTAAAGTAATTCATAACTCG
Organism: Uloborus diversus; assembly: GCF_026930045.1. NCBI lineage: Eukaryota > Metazoa > Arthropoda > Arachnida > Araneae > Uloboridae > Uloborus > Uloborus diversus. The sequence goes on from NC_072736.1 coordinate 83,340,078, forward strand.
AGAACGAATGGACGCAGAGACCCGAAACTATTTTTACTAGATGGAGAATTTAATTCTTCAACCAATGATGGTGGTTTCAAGTCTCTACGTTGAACCGTTCTTGAGTTACGAATTTTTTTCGTATTTTGAGCTACGACTGGCTGATGGGTATAAAAGAGAGCGCGTTTCCCTAGTTTGGATCAGTTGGAGCTGGTACTCCGAAGAGTGAAGACGTTCCCACTGAGCTCCTTCAGCGTTAAGGTTAGTATGAGACCCTTTTGGCTTGCTGGATACCACTAAAGGAGGGTGGTATGGACCCCCCATGGACGCAGGTAATAAGGGTCAAGGTCAAGGTCAAGGTCAAGGTTAAGGTCAAGGTCAAGGTCAAGGTCAAGGTCATTTTTTTTTTTTTTTTTTTTTTTTTTTTTTTTTTTTTTTTTTTTTTTTTTTTTTTTTTTTCAAGGATTTGTGGTCTCGATCTGTGATTGCTGCAAATTTTTTGCGCGTCCTATTTCTGTGAGTATAAAACTCTGTTCGTCTTGTAGAATGGTTATTCTAACTTCGTCAGCTGTTTAAACTTTGTAAATGCCTTCTCTCATCTGATGTTGGACTTGTAACTGTGTCATCTGTTGGAAACTGTAAATACCTCTCCCATCGGTTGGACTTGTAGTTTTTTCATCTGTTGGACTTGCCACCTGTTCAACTTGGAATTTTCACGGCAAAGTAAGTATGTTTTAAGTATTTATCTCTCTCTCTGTGTGTGTGTTGCTATATGATCTATTTTCTAATGTGTTAGTTTCTAGTGGTATTCGAATTGCAATTCAATGTTAAATTTTTTTAGCCCAAACAGTAAATTGCGATGTTTTACTGTCCGCGTTTTAAAAGTCTAAGTTTATAGCGAATCGAATACAACTAGGTACTTGTAAGGATCCTTACAGCCTTTCATGTACTCTGTTACGTTTATGTTGTATTAGATGTTTGTCGCTGCCGTTGTTTCTTTCGTTTTTTTTCAGGGCGGAATCTTGGATCAATTGGACTCGAAGAAGCTGGACCGAAGCAGTGCAGACGTCAAGCCGTACCCGGAGAATAGAACTTGGATTACACGAACTATTCTCCGTGACTACAGATGAAGACCAAGTTTTGTGCGGAATTCCGGTGTTTTCTCCTCTCCGAAGCAGTGCAGACGTCTTCAAGCCCTACCCGGAGAATAGAACATGGATTACACGAACTATTCTCCGTGACTACAGATGAAGACCAAGTTTTGTGTTGAATTCCGGTGTTTTCTCCTCTCCGAAGCAGTGCGGACGTCTTCAAGCCCTACCCGGAGAATAGAACATGGATTACACGAACTATTCTCCGTGACTACAGATGAAGACCAAGTTTTGTGTTGAATTCCGGTGTTTTCTCCTCTCCGAAGCAGTGCAGACGTCTTCAAGCCGTACCCGGAGAATAGAACATGGATTACACGAACTATTCTCTGTGACTACAGATGAAGACCGGGTAAGTCATTTTAATTTATCTCTCTCGCTCTCTCTCTTTGGCATCTTATTTCGCGTGGGACTTATTCATGGGTCCGTAAATGGCCAGGATTGTAGCCGTTGGAGACCTAGCGGTGTTAACAGAAGATGGCTCCAATCTAGATCAAAATTTATTAACTACGAAGACAAATAGAACTCTATCTCTTTGGCATCTTATTTCGCGTGGGACTTATTCATGGGTCCGTAAATAATTGGATTTGAGTCGTTGGAAACCTTGCGGAGGTAACCGAA